>NC_079164.1:52209405-52284405 GCF_947568905.1 Ostrea edulis
TCATTAAAAATTTAATGAATTATCAGACAACATACATGGTGCATGGTGAGGGTCATAGGTTACACTTGTGCGGTGTACTCGCTGTCCAGAGATCTACTACCTATTTACAACATCATGTGGTTTGAAATCTTGAAGACTGTTCCAATTCAAACTATATGTTCAAAACTTTTGGAAATTTCATCTAAAAAATTCTAGTGGGGAAAAAACCTCGCGAACTCGAAGTGTTTGACTATAGAGTACAGAAGGACACCACGTGAAACGGTGACACTAACTCTTTCATGTGTTGTTTCATGTAGACACGGACGAAATCAACATGCTTGCTATTTAAATCAGACGTCACTGAGACGCCCGAAATGTGCTTCAAGTAGGACTGACTGAGATGACCTTGGCCTTAGTTATTTATTCGATCCACGTTTACTTTTTCAATACTTGTATATTCATTCTGTAAAGTGTTTCTATGCACAAAACAAAATTATTGTAAACTTCAAAGTACAGCCAATAAACCGAGGAAATCCAGAAAAAAGATCTCTTTTTTTTCACTCGCAAAAAGTTGCAATCACTTGTGATTTTTTACTCGCAATTTCAATATTAAACTCGCAGTTTGCGAATATTTCCCCTTAATTTTGTTGCCTGGTTTTAAAAATGTAAATGTAAGCAATGGATTATTATTTTTTGAAAGACTGCAATGATGTGTGCAATAAAAATTTCCTAATGTGCGTTATTTAATTTGTATGCACACATCGTTGCAGTTATGAGACTACATCTTTCATAATTCATTGCTTGAATGACTCCTATGACTTTGACCTTTGATTTTGATCATATAAACTCGTATTACTTTAGAACCGGGAACAATAGAGACTAAAAAACTTTAGAAATAATGAAAGGATGTTGTGATCTATAAATTAGTATTTACTCTTTTTATTTTAAGTTTTAGCTTCTGACTATATTAAAATTGTGCAACAATGATTAAAATTTGGAAAAAATGACATACAATTATATTTTTTCAACAAAAATTAATGTATCATTTGACATGATATTGCAAATTTTTATGGGTTTTTTTGTTGTTTTTTTTTTTTTTAATGCATTTCAACTTTGCTCTTATTTCATTCTTGTACCAAGTATATCCTGCTGAGACAAGTTATATGTATGGTATAAGTGGTGTATATCAAGTGCAACTGTTTCTACTCTTTTACAGCCAAACCCATCATTACTGGGGGAACTGAATCCCTGACAGCAGCGCTAGGGTCCAGCGCCTCCATGTCATGTGAAGCTGTGGGATACCCCCAGCCAGAGATCAGCTGGTACAAACGGGACGGAAAAATGCCAAGGTATTATCTTACGCTTGACTTATATAGAAAGTTTTATCTACTGCAATTATATTAAAGGAATTTCTATTCATTGAAACTGAATAAAAATGAATATTGTAAAAGTAATAGTATGTATTTATGTGATTTTAAAATCTGTTATGCATGATGCTGAATAAAATACATACACTGTAGGTAATCGTAAACTTTTCTCAGCAGTATACAATCATTTAACACATACTTGGATATCATTGCATTGTGTATTAATTTTGACATAATTTATTAAAACCTGGAATAGTTCTTGACAATTTTTGAGTTCACCCTAGTAATGCATAGATGACCTATTGCAATATTCATTTTCGTCCGTTTGTCGTGTGATGAATGTAAGCACTACCGAGCCAGTCCACCCCCACCCCCAAATTTGGTCTGTAGTATATGTGGGAGAAGAAATGGACTGGTATAGTCTTTAAAAAACCTTGGAGTTGTTTCTCTCATGAACAGCTTTATTGTTGAATAGCAAACATTAGTTATAAGGAGCATGGTAACCTCCACCAAAACTGTGATATTCTTATCTCGTGGGTCAGAGAATCTGACCCCAGTTCTGAACTATTCGGGAATCATACCCCAGTCCTGAACTATTCAGGAATCATACCCCAGTTCTGAACTATTTGGGAATTATACCGCAGTTCTGAACTATTCGGGAATCATACCCCAGTCCTGAACTATTCAGGAATTATACCCCAGTCCTGAACTATTCGGGAATCATACCCCAGTCCTGAACTATTCAGGAATCATACCCCAGTTCTGAACTATTCGGGAATTATACCCCAGTCCTGAACTATTCGGGAATCATACCCCAGTTCTGAACTATTCGGATCAGGTACTGAAAATGCATACAAGACAAAATCTTCACCGAGTGCCAAAAAGTGTAGAAATGATTTCCTACAATACATCATTGGAAAGATATTTAAGGAGGTATGCTACACCAGAGAAATTTGATATGGATGAAAAGTGGAAGATCTGTACATTGAGAATATGAAATTGGAAAATTGTTAATTTACTTCTCTTAATCAAAAAATGCTGTTTCAGTAGAAAGCAATTGGAAAAAAATTTTAAAACCCTGATAGACTCGAACACGCGATCTACAGTTCAGCAGTCAACATGCTAACCTACTGAGCTACTCGGCAAGGCGAGGATTTTTTAAATGAATAGACACATATTGCTGATAACTATATTGTCCTCCATATTTTAAAAGGAAGTCAGCCATTATGACGATGTAGAGTACCTCCTTAAGGATGTAGGATGAGATGGGGTGGATTAATCGGTGCAAAAATAAATCAAAATTTCATAACTGCCAACCTCTAACAATCTGAAAGTGGGTAATTTGGTTTGCACAAAGTAAGTGATATGGGATATAGTGAATGATTTTATTATTTAAAAAATCACAGTTTATGAGGGAATGATTACATAAAAGTGACCAGTTAACCAGAAATTGAGAAGAGTAGGGGATGTCACCTTTCTATGTGAGGGGGGGGGGGGGGGGGATTGACAACAGTAACATTTGGATAAATGGTCTTGTTATATCTTGGTCTTGAAGAGTAAAGTTAAACAAATTGTCACACCAGGAATAGGACTACCTACTACAAAAACTTGAACTGTTCATAAATATCTTAGGAACATAAGTATTGTAACAATCACTGATTACACTTTTCTGATATTGCACCAGACAAGCAATGCTTCTAGCTGTAGTGTCTCGTTGTGTGGTACTCAGGTGTCCATTTGAAAATGGTGATGTATTTCAGTCTATGAAATAATGTTCTGTGGGCTGTAATGATTGTCTGATTTTATTTTTTTAAGTTGTGGAAATAATCATGGCTATTTGCTCTCACTTGCTTTATAGAGGTTACTCAGTCGATGCTGGTGCTTTGAAAATAGACAGATTAAGACCAGAAGATGCAGGCACATACATTTGTAATGCACAAAATGATGTGGGGAAAAATGAACATACAACAAATCTGTTAGTAGGGGGTAAGGCAATGCACACTGCTGTCTGTTGCTTGTTGTGTACCAATGCTTTCAGGGCTTCGGATTTAGTGACTGTTATTGAAGGTAATAATCAAAGGAAACCAAACACAATTTGTGATTTATTATATTCTGATGGTAGTTATAGTATTTTTTAAAAATTTGGACATTGATGATTAACAAATTTTGTTAATTTTTAAACTTATGATCTCCAACAAATTAAGAGTTTCATTTGAATATTCACTGAATCCAGCCCTTGCTTATTCACCTTAATCAGCTTTGCAACAGGTGCCCCCTACACAGGACAGAGATGTGGAGTGATCTGCCTTGATCTGTCTCTTACTGTTGTCTGTCCTTTTCAGAGATTATGCAGTAGATAATGGAATGCTGGAGATCCCACGTGTTTACCAAGGAGACCAAGGCATTTATGTCTGTCAAGCCCAGAATGACTTCGGTCAAATTGAAAAAGATTATAACCTTGCTGTTGGGGGTATATAGTCTTTTAATTTCATTCATCATAGTATGTTACATCCTATGTATGGTCAGTGTTGTTGACTGAATGGAATTGTAACCTATTAATTTAGATAGCACTGTATATAATTGAATAGACATTAATTTTAATCAGTAAATGAACCAGTGAATCAATATTTTGGATGATGTTTCCTGTGGAAAAAATCTATCCTCACATTCAAATGATCCAAAATAATTGTCCATTTTCTCTTTTTTCATTTGTGCATATATTGCCCCTTTCTCCTCTGTGCATATATTGCCCCTTTCTCTACTGTATTGGTCAATTTTACCTATGGCACTAAAAATAAAAAATGAGTTATTTTTAGCCAGCACTTTTGAGTTGGATTTGCAAGTAAAATATTTGTGTTATACATCAATGTTAAGGGAATTTCTACACTTTCTCTCTATTTGAAGTCTATGATCAAATCACTTTCTTATTACATTTTGATGATCATGTACAGTTCCAAATTAAATTACATTTAATTGATAAAAAAAAAACTTGGATTTTCTGTACAATGGGTGGAATTTTTAAATCGGTATTTGAAATGAATTTTTATTAAAATTTTCAGAAAGATTTTACCTTACAATGTAAGTTACCATCCATTCAAAAGTTATTGCCAAGGTTAAACTTTTTGAGGACAAACAGACGCATGGACAAAAAACTATATGCCCCTGAATCTAAAATTACAGAGGCATAGAACCCTTGTCACCTAAAGACAAAAATGGGAAGGGGCACACATTCCATACAAATTTAATGTGGAGGAAGAACCCTATTCACTGGAGGGTAAAGCACTGCACACAACAAAAACGCAATCTGTTCAATGGTGACATCCAGATTTTCCTCTATTTGAGGGTAAAGCACTGCACACAACAAAAACGCAATCTGTTCAATGGTGACATCCAGATTTTCCTCTATTTTAAGGAATGGGCAAAAAAGAGGAGACTGCGCTTACCCCTTTGCTACTCCCTTGCTGCAATTGTCCATACATTTCTCGTATAGCTGGTGACAATTAAATGGGAGTAGAGTATTCTTGATAGTACATGAAAAATGAAAATTTTGTTTGTTATAATGTATGTTTATAAAGAAGCAGATTTCAATGTTATTTATTTGTAGTACATGCATTTTAATGGATAAATCAGGAATTTACTATTTTGGACTTTAATTTAGGGATATTGCCCTGTGTATAAACATCAGAGAAAGATTGTTATGAAAAGTCTACGATTGACCCCTTGTACCTCATTGAGGTCGAGGCAATATTATGACATAATATTCTGAAATCTGATCTCTTTCAAATTTGGACCAGAATGGTGTGCCCAATACCTACTCCTTATTAGGGACATGCACTTTCAATTCCTTGCAAAAGAAGTTGTCATGCAGTCTACAAGAATAGAAACAGTTTCAGTAGAGAAAGGGTTAAGCTATATATATAGTCTATATCTCTCTGTAATTCTGATAGTTTGTACATAATATATGCATGAAAAGGAGAGGACTTGAATCAGCACAAGTTTTCTTGTCCATAAATGATTTCTTGGTATTCTCTGATCTGTGATATTATGTAAAGAAATATGTATACACGATTGTGAAATAATATATCACAGACACTTATACCAGAATGTGCACAACAATTGAAAATTGATGCAGTATTTGATACACTGAAATTTTCTAAGATAGCAACAGCATTATGTTTTTGACATGAAAGTTTATTTTTGTAACTGAATCAGTATGTTGCACATGTTGAACTATTGTCAAGTCGGTGTCCACTGTGATTTTACACAGATTTAGTTCCATACTTCGACCAGGAACCAGTGTCTTATATCAGCTATCCTCCCATAGAAGATCATCACATCAACTTTGAGATTTTACTCTCACTCAGACCAGAAACCACAGATGGTAAGCTACCAAGACATGGCTATGTTGTGTGAATTACTAGTAAATGTTGCAGTGAGATTGAAATTGAATGCATGTTTTGTTGATTAATTAGGTATGGTGTTATATAATGGTCAGTATGATAGTGCCAGAGGTGACTATGTATGTTTTGGAATGAGAGGAGGATACCCAGAGTTTGCATTTGATGTTGGTTCTGGACCAGCTCTTATTCAGGGCAATCGAACCCTCTCTTTGAACAAGTGGAACTCCATCAAACTCAAGAGACAGAATTCTGTGGGTGAGTTCCAGTATACAGTGTACTTAGTAGCTATTATGTTGTTGGTGCTCAGTGTATACATTGATTGTGTCTCTAATCACAGGAAGTATGGAGGTAAATGATGAACCAGTGTACACAGGTTCTTCTCTTGGACAGTTTAGTGGTCTGGATCTTGGTCAGAACATGTATTTGGGTAATGTGCCAGATGTCAGCAATATACCAGAGCCAGCTAGATATCCATCTGGATTTGTTGGTAAATAAACTTTGTAATACAATGTACTAGTTATTAAACATTTATTTTAGAAAATATAATTTTATGAATTTAGAATTAATGTAATTATACTGTTAAGCTGTGTACTTCCTCAAGGTGCTGTAAGTCAAGTGATAATAAATGGCAAGGACTTGAACCTTGGGGCTGATGCTGTTGAGTTGAAGGGGATTGAACCATACAACGCTTGTAAAGACAGACCCTGTCTGAACCGTGGCAGATGCTTCCCAGCCAATTCTAAGTATGGTTACAAGTGTGAATGTCCAACTGGGTTCTCTGGAACTCGATGTGAGACCACTGGAAAAGGCTGCTATCCAGGTTTGTGAATAATGAAACCAAGGTGTTTTTAGTGTATAATATGTATTTTAGTAGTCCAGCACATATTTACATGTGACAACATTCTAGAGACTTAAGTCCTAGACTTAGTCATAATGCTGAACTTTAGACTTGTGACCATTTTACACAAATTTATGACTTTCAACATACATTATTGGCCCTTAATAGTCTATGACCACTCATAAGGTGTCATTAATCCTTTGTGCTAAGTCTCCTAATTAAGTATCCCAAATGGAGTTTGGAGACATTGTTTTTTCTCAGTTCTTATTATTCTTCCGCTTCTTGTTCTTCTTTCTTGCACCTAAAAATGTCGGCAGCTGTTCTCCTTAACCTGTTGATGAAAGTATTAGATACTCAAGGATATGATAGGCCAATGTATGTAGCTGTACAGAAATGTTTTTGTTTTCAGATTGTGCAGGGTTAGGGTACATTTTAGGGGATCACATTGGGGGTGGAGTCTAACATGGAACTCTATGGGGGGAATATTGATTCCGAAATTCAACAGATATAACTTGAAAAGTATGATCGAGTCCTGGGATCTTCAGAAATGAAGAGAGAATGACAAACTAGTATCAAGGTCAAGGGACTCCAGTGACCTTGACCTGACTTTGAACAAGTATAACTTTAGAACCAGGACATGGGGTCTTCAGAAATGATGAAAGTGACTTCAGTGACCTTGAACATAAAAACTGATGTAGCCTTAGAACCAAGATTGATATGGAATCTTCAGCCTACCAACATTGAACCCACTACTCTTATCTGAATGAAGCAGTTAAAAGTAATATGAATTGTATCGGTTGCCTCAGACCTACCTTTTTTCAAGTGAGCTTTTTTGATCGCCTGTTGTCCATTGTCTGTCCGTCTATAAACTTTTTACATTTTTGACTTCGTATCCAGAACCACTGGGCCAATTTCAACCAAACTTGACTAAAAGCATCCTTGGGTGAAGGGCTTTTAAGTTTCTTCAAAGGAATGGACAAGTCCCCTTCAAAGGGGAGATAATCACAAAAATAGGGTGGGGTCATTTAAAAATCTTTTTCTCAAGAACCACAGGGTAAGAAGAGCTGAAATTTACATGAAAGCTTCTTGATATAGTGCAGATTAAAGTTTGTTAAAACCATGATCCCTGGGGTTATGTTGGGGCCACAACAGTGGATCAAAGTTTTGCATGCAAATATATAGGGAAAATCTTGGAGGATCTTCTCAAGAACCACTGGGCCAGGAAAGTAGAAATTTACATGATAGCTTCCTGACACAATGCAGATTCAAGTTTGTTAAAACCATGTGGGGGGGGGGGGGGGGGGGGGGTAGTAAGTATGGGGCCACAATAGGGGATCAAAGTTTTACATGCAAATATATAGGGAAAATCTTCTCAAGAACTACTGGGCTAGGAAAGTTTAAATTTACATGGAAGCTTCCTGACATAGTGCAGAATCAAGTTTGTAAAAAGCATGGCCCCATGGGGTAGGTTGGGGTGGGGTCATCATAGGTTTCAAAGTTTTACATGTGAATATATAGGGGAAATCTCTGAATATTGGCCAAGGTGACTCAGGTGAGTGATTTTGCCCATCGGCCTCTTGTTTGAAGTTAACATTCCCAATCCCAGAAAACGTTCTCCAAACAACATAATCTTATATTTTAGAACAAAAAGAGCTTATTTCAAATTATGAGCACTTTATAAACCGATATGTTTATTTTACAAAATGATAGGAAAAGATTTTCTTTAGAATTTATAAATGACCATCACACACTAGGCAATATATGGACAAGTTCATTGCTGATTGCAGATTAAAGTTTGTTAAAACCATGATCCCTGGGGTTATGTTGGGGCCACAACAGTGGATCAAAGTTTTGCATGCAAATATATAGGGAAAATCTTGGAGGATGGCATGCCTGAGTTTTTGTATAGTAAATAAATGAACTAAAGTCTCTGCATATATATATAGTAAATAAATGATTATATAAATTCATTTAACCAATGGCAACTGTGCAAATTAGTGAAAATAAATTGATGCTAAAGAAATTTTAAAGTGTAATTACATTAATATATATAGTAATTTGGTTTTTTTCTTTGAACGGTTTAAAAGTCAAACTTTCAGGAGTGCATTCTGTACTTTGATTTGATATTGATTTATTATTGGTTGGAAAAAAATTAATGGTGGAATAGACCAATCGCATTTAGAAATTGCCTATCTCTCACTCTGTGGTCAGTTTTCACCCATAATGTTTGCATTCACCCAGCATTCATTTACAGAATTATAGAACATTTTATGGATTGTGGTGTGATTACATACTGAAGAAATGAAGAATGAACGTTTATTATTTCAGGTATTTGTGGACCTGGTGGGAGATGTAGAAACTTAACTGGAGACCATCAGTGTATCTGTCCAATGGGAAGGATTGGTGCGCGATGTGCACAAGGTAAGAGATATCTCTCGACTCGTGATGTCTGCTTCTTTAATAATAAATGAATGAATGTGGATAATTTGTGGTTAGAAAATGGATTAACTGAAACTTTCATTTGGCTTTCTTTACAGCCGTACAGGTCATCTACCCACAATTCAATGGCTCTTCCTTTTCATCGTACAATCCTATCAGAAATGCCCGCTTCCAGATGAAGATAGAATTGGAGATTAAACCTCAATCTTTGGATGATGGTCTTGTATTGTACAGTGGACAGAATGAAGATGGATCTGGGGACTATGTGGTTATCTTGATGAAGGACAACTACCTGGAGTTCAGATACAATACAGGATCAGGTACAGTCAGGTTTTGTTTTTGAAAAGTATTTCAAGATAAATCTCTATGGTAAGTGGGTTTTTTTTTGTTATTGTTGTTTTGTTTTGTGTTTTTGTTTTTGTTTTGGTTGAGGTAATACATACTTGAACACACATGGAGCTGTTAATGTACGAAATACCTAATTTTCCAAACTTTACATCACCTCGGAAACAGTTGGATTAAGAACAGTATGGTTAAATGTGTAAATTTTTCTAAAATTCAGTGTTCAATAGCAAAGCAATTTGAATTTATATCAGGGGTTCATAGATATTGGTCTTTGACCAGAAGAGCTTCTTGTGCACTAGTAAGTTGTATGTAGTCCTTTGTTAGTTTACCTGAGATGAAAGCTCAAGTGAGCTTTTCTGATCAGTTTGTCTACCTGTGAACTTTTCACATTTATAAAACTTCTTCTCAAGGACCCTGAGGTAGTGGAACAAAAATGCATTCATATTTTGTGGTCTCTACCATATGGGACTAAAACCCCTAAAAATAAGTACAATCTTTTTCTTTACTCCTGGGCATTTGGCATGAAAACTTGGTACGCAGTTATACTGAGCATAATATTTTGAATTTATGGCCCCTGGCTGTGGGACTCGGAGCCCAAGGGTGAGATTTGGTGAAAATGCATTAAGTGTTTAGATATCTTCTTTACTCTTACACATCTATGAAACATATTGGGTATATATAGTTATATTGAGCATGGAGGCCTCTATCAAATTTTTAAAATCCATGGTCCCTGCTTCAGGAGTTCGGGCTTGAAGGTGGGGTTATATTGATCATATAATGACAATACATTAAATGTTTAGAAATTTTCTTATGTATCCCTGACTATCTTGGAAGTGATCTAGGTATGTAGTTACCAGTCATTATACCCCCCGCAACAAGTTGTGGGGGGGGTATACTGGAATCGGGTTGTCCGTCTGTCCGTCCATCCGTCCGTCTGTAGACGCAATGGTTTCCGGACTCTAAAGCATTATCCTTTCCACCTACCGTCACCATATCATATATATGGACTACCCATGGGATGAAGATGTTCCCTATCGATTTTGGGGTCAAAAGGTCAAAGGTCATGCGCACTGGACATCGAAGTAGTAATATGGTTTCCGGGCTCTAAAGTGTTATCCTTTCCACCTACAGTCACCATATCATACATATGGACTACCCATGGGATGAAGATGTTCCCTATTGATTTTGGGGTCAAAAGGTCAAAGGTCAAGCGCACTGGACATCGAAGTAGTAATATGGTTTCCGGGCTCTAAAGGGTTATCCTTTCCACCTACAGTAACCATATCATACATATGGACTACCCATGGGATGAAGATGTTCCCTATTGATTTTGGGGTCAAAGGTCAATCGCACTGGACATCGAAGTAGCAATATGGTTTCCGGGCTCTAAAGCGTTATCCTTTCCACCTACAGTCACCATATCATACATATGGACTACCCATGGGATGAAGATGTTCCCTATTGATTTTGGGGTCAAAAGGTCAAAGGTCAAGCGCACTGGACATCGAGGTAGCAATATGGTTTCCGGGCTCTAAAGGGTTATCCTTTCCACCTACAGTAACCTTATCATACATATGGACTACCCATGGGATGAAGATGTTCCCTATTGATTTTGGGGTCAAAAGGTCAAAGGTCACGCGCACTGGACATCGAAGTAGCAATATGGTTTCCGGGCTCTAAAGCGTTATCCTTTCCACCTACAGTCACCATATCATACATATGGACTACCCATGGGATGAAGATGTTCCCTATCAATTTTGGGGTCAAAAGGTCAAAGGTCATGCGCACTGGACATCGAAGTAGCAATATGGTTTCCATTTAAATTCTTTAATGGCTTTTTTCATCGCATGGAGATGCTGTGTTCCTAGATACCTTTTGGATCATAATACTGAAGTTTTACCTATTACCTACACCCTTTGGGAGATTGGGGTAAGCGGGGGGTATTCTTAGTGAGCATTGCTCACAGTACCTCTTGTTCACTTTGTGACAGGGAGGTCATTGTTTCAAGCCCCACTTGTACCTTGACTATCAAATTCAGATGTAAAAGCAAACAGGTAGTATTACAACTGCTACTCTGCCAAATGTTGGTATTTGCATGCTTTCATAAAAACTTTTTTAAAAACTTGGGTCCTGTGTCATAGCATGATAAAATTCTCACTGCTATGATCTTAAACACCATGCATTGTTCTAAATTTATGATACTTCACCCAAACTTGGTGACATCTTGATAATATTGGAAAAAGAGACCTAAAGCAAAAGGAATAACAAGCTTGAAAGAATATTACATTTTTTAAGGAGGTAATTAAGCTAGCAACATTGTCAACACATCTAGTGAGTGAAAATACTCTATTAAGAACTTTATATTGACCAGGTCCAGCACTGATGAAGAGCAAGAAGAAACTGATATCTAATGAATGGGTTAGAATCACTGCCACAAAATCTGGACAGGAGGGAAGTCTGGTTATTAACAATGAGGATCCAGTCAAAGGTATGCATCCAGAGGGAAGTCCGAAGGCACTAGTCCTGCATGAAGCAAACTACAGCCTTCTCAGCATAGCAAAATTAAAACACTTTCTTTTTATATTAGAAGACCCATGTAGTTTATCAGCAAGTAAATAAGAATGATACATGTATGTGCTAGGAAGTTTAACTTAAGTAAGTCAAATTTAGATGAGAGGTGCAGCTGAACTTGCTTTGCTTTCAGGATGTTTAATATTCAAAGAAAAGCAATTGATCTTTTTTTATCCCTCCACCACAAAGTGGTTGGGGCATAGAGTTTTACCCTTGTGCGTCCTTCTGCAACACCCAATTTTCCGGACTTTTTTTCTAAATGCCTTGAGGTATTGGATTTGATCTTTTGTATGCAGGTGTATATTGATGAGTTACAGATTGAGTGAATTTGGTTTCGATTCATTGATTTTTGACGGAGTTCTGCTCCTTTATCTTAGAAATATTACTTTTACAATCAGTATTCCAGATGATTTTTTTTTTTAAACGCCTTGAGATGAGATATTGAATTGATTTGTTATACACAGGTGTATATTGATGAGTTACAGATGGAGTTTGAGTTTTGTTCCAGTTTGTTGAATTTTGATGGAGTTGTGCCCCTTCAACATAGAAATTTTATTTATTTTTATTATCTGTTAAAACATATAAAGTGGTTGGTCCTGTGAGGCTGGAATTTGTAAAATTCATAATTTTGTTTTCCCAAAGTAATATAAAGTTAATCCTTAGACTTATATTTCATCTGAAATGTAAATAAACTAGATATTTTTATTTTAACTTTTTACCTTATTTTTAACTTAGGAAGTGTGAGTAGGTTAATTGATAATTGTAGCCAATTATTCAACAAACCAATTAATACACTGATTATGATAATCATCAAAGACTCATTGCTAATTAGGTTCTGCCCTGCTACTTGACCATATGTTTCAGAACATTGTCCATCTTGGCAAGTATGATTCACACAGTGCTGATTTGGTCATGGGTGACCTTGGCTTGTGTAAACAATTAGTACTTAAAAGTACCAGAGTAGATTTTAAAGGATTTTATTTAACAAGATGAAATTTTATTTCAAAAAATCGAGAGTTTCATGAGATCGGGAATTCAAAAGAACGAGAATGAATTTTCTTATTTATATAGGGGGGAAAATTACTTCAAGAGAATGAAAACTTCAAACCATCGAGTGTCACATAAATGCAGGGGTCGAAATTAACTTTTTCTACCACAGGCTAATTTTAGCCTGTGGGTAAAAAATCCACAGGCTTAGAAAATAAAAACCTACTAACTAAAATAAAAATAATGAAGCAGTGCTCTTTTTTCATATGTTTTTTTAAATCAACGATTTTCCCCATCATTACTGAGCCTAGTGAGTCAACTACATAAGGACACTAAATTACGTAAGTCATATGGTGCAATGTTTAGGTCTCTTGATTATCGCACCTCTAATCCATGACCTGTTTACCGCAGGTCTAGATACAGTCTTTCAATTTCATGCCACATCAGGGTTGTCACTAATGATTTTTCAAAGCGAATCCCGGACTCATGGTTTTATAAGCAGCACGATCACGAGCCCCATGAACGTTTTTGATAATCGTCTACATGGTGAGCAGTGCACTAGTGTCATCACTACAACCCAACCTCAATATGACAAGAAATTGATTTAGGGTTTTCTGTTTCGATTTTCATTTCGCTGTCACATATCAAGTGAGACTTGCTATGAAGCTTCTTTATGAGTCACTCTAGATCATGTTGCAATTTTGATCCATTTCAACCTCTCTTGCGGGAGTTTTGCCCCTTATTTGAAAATTAATGTTATATGGAGGGTACATAATTTGTCTGGCTAACTCCTTCCACAATTTTCAAGAGAGGACCTTCTTGTTTTAAAGTGTTTGTAAGGATATTGAAGATGTGCATGTAGCAAGGATTTTGATTTTCTTCAATTTTTGAGAAAATTACAGGTTGTTGAACTTACTCCATTTTGAGGAATTATCACATAGAGAGTACATGATTTGTTTCCTGACACAGTGCAGATTCAAGGTGTTTTTTTTTAAGCTCATCTATTATATAATGAGGGACAATGCCTTTTTTTATGAGGAGATAATATCGAAAACACACTGAGAAATTTTCAAAATCTTTTCCAGAACCAGCAGGCCAATTTCAATCAAACTTGGTACAAATCATCCTTGGGTAAATGGAATTCAAGTTAATGAAGGGCCATGTCCTTTTCAAAGGGGAGATAATTGCCAAAATGCAAAAATAGGGTGGGGTCATTTTAAAAATCTTTTGAAGAACCACTGGGCTAGAAAAGTTGAAATTTACATGGAAGCTTCCTGATATAGTGAAGATTTAAGTTGGTTAAAACCATGGCCTCCAGGGGTAGGGTGGGGCCACAATAGAAAATCAAACTTTTCAAGGGAATATGTATGAAATAATCTTTTAAAATCTTCTCAAGAACCACTTTGCCAGACAAGTTCAAATTTACATGGCAATTTCCTGACATAGTGCAACTCCAAGTTTGTTAAAATCAGCCTCTTGTTTGTTATTGCAATGAATTTGCAGTTTTCTGATTAAAAATTGTAAAGTTAAAGAGTTCTCAATTTTATAATGTTTCCAAATTTTCAAGATTTTGTACATGAAGGTTTGAGTCCACTCTCCCTTAACATGCAACCAAATTTTTAAAAAATCTGTGTGTGTAAAAAACCTGTGTGTGTACAGTAATATACAGGGAGAAAATTGGGTTGATAGGGTGTAATTGCTGACTTTATTTTTGAATTGTTGTTTAACAATACTGTACATGATTTCATCATACTCCAGAAATAAATTTATCCATTGTATGATATGTAGTAGACTGTGCCGTCTTTTTAGTGATATTGATATGTTTTCGTCATATTCATATAATGGCCAATGTTGGTTGGATTTTTTTTAGGGGTTTTTTTTTTTTTTTTTTTTTTTTTTACACCACATGGTTCAAGGTTAATTTCGTCTTGAAAATTCCAGATTTTCACTGCTGTTTACAAGTTTTGAATTAAGTACAGTGAAACTTCTCTAAACCGGCCGGCTCTCGGACCAGAAAAAATGGCCGGTTTAGAGGGATGGCCGGTATACCGAGAATTTAGCAATTATAGACATTTTATCTCAATATTCACAAAGTAGGTACTGTTCACTTTGATCTGGTGATCTATGATCAATTATCGGTGGAGATCAAATTAGTCCGCTTGTACCTAAAGATAATTATGAATTACAAGAAATATTCTTGCAGAAATCATCTAATTTTAAACTGAAAATCTATAACAGGATACATAAAGAAAACACAGAGGCCTATTATTGGAATCCCTCTTACCTATAAAAACTCTGTTTACATTCATCGCTTATGTCATTAACAATTTTGTTTAGACGTTTTTAAAAAGTACAGTAGTAAATATGAAATTGTAATTTGAATATTTCTTTGGAATTTTTTAGTCTATGGAAACCAAGAAAATTAATCTATCTTTTAATAATTATCATTAACAGTCATGGGTTAGTTTTCTTTATTAACTACCGCTGATATCCATACGAAAGTATGGTGAAACAATATGGCGTTTGATACGGTATTCATTCAATAATTTCCTGTTTTTTACATTTTGTACAGAATTTGGAAGGGTCTCTTGGATTAGCTAAGTGTCAATTAACACGCTTGACAGCACAGGTAAACAATAGAAATTAAATAGGCCACTAGTGTTTTGCACACCTCCAATGGATAATTTCATACCTGGCCAGTTGGTCAGTCCATTTGCACACCTGGACGATCTTAATTAACCTTTGGCCAAGATTTTCTTGTTTCAAAAAGTGGCTGGTATGTTAAGGGTAAATTACACATGTTTGTTAACAAATGTACTTTAAAAAGTGGCCGATGTCCGGTTTTCAGGGGTGGCCGGTTTTGTAAGACTTTCTTTGTAAGGAAATGTTAAGATTTCTGCTGGGACTTTGAAAATCAGCCGATATTCAGGGAGAACCGGTATTCTGAGGGGCCGGTTTGGAGAAGTTTCACTGTATATGGATGGTAGGTGAAGTTAGGATTGACTGTAATCTATGGTTTTAATATTTTTCTTCGTATAAACGCATATTTCCATATTATTAAATGATAACAAATACTGATGCATTTCTAGATTTTACAGATGAATTACTGACCAAAATGTGGGGAATGGTGGGTTTTGAGGGGTTTTTTTTATCATTATGAAAGAAATTTTTTTAAATGAAAAAAATTAACTTTCAAAACTGTGCATAAATTATTTGCAGTGAAGCAGACTGGCGCTGATTTTTGATTGATGTGATGTTTGACAGTGTAGCATATTTTGTTTCAGGACTGAGTACTGTAGAAGATTTTGATGCATTTAACAAGATGTAGAATGTAATCATAAAAGTATTGGAAGGATATCTTATCTAAGAAAATTATTGTTCATATGTTTTGTAATATTAAAAAAAATTCATATCTTTTCTGAAATTATCAGAGTGAATAGTATACATGATATTGTGTTGGCATATCTGATGATGTTAGTTAACATCAAGTTTCAAACAAGATGCTCTTTTTGGGGTTAATTACTAATAAACTCTACAATTTTGTTACATTTAATAAAGCCCTACTTTAACTTTAGTTTGGCCGTGGAGTTACCACAACAATTTGCGCAACAACTACTACCACTATTATTTGCGTAGACGATATCGGTACAAGCGAGGTAAAGAAGTAGCACAGGAGGCTTGGAGTTGCTAGTTTGCTCTGTGTTACTAGCATTGCTGTTTCTTGGCAGTTTGACTGGGTGTCATTAATCTGCATGTGTTCATACATTTTGAATATAACTCTTCATTCTTCACAAGTAAACTATTTTGTTGACTTTCACAATCTGTATCTTTCACTTTTATCACTGAATTCTGTGCTTTTAAATATGTTTACAGCACCAAGTTGCACACTTTCCAATGATGTTATGAAATGAGCAACTCTGGTGATCTTCCATTTTCACAAATCTGTAGTCACTCGTTGCATTTAGTTGTGCTTTTATAATAAACAGGATATTACATGTTTAAAGAGACCAATGATTTTACTGTTATTTGTAAAAAGTGTGATGATCAAAATTGTTTAAGTCATGCATGCCAATTTTGTATGAGGTATAGTTTAATTGATTTTCATGTGTAATTCTCAAAAAAAAAAAGATCTCAAACTGAAGTTTGAGTTTTCTTTTATTTTAGCAGTCAAAATCACAGGGTTTTTGACACAATCTGAGCAAACTGGTATATATAGTATATATACCAGTTTAATAAGTCCAAGTTTCAACCTAAGTTGGGTTTTTTGTTGTTGTTTTTTTCAAGAAATCTAGGCCTGATACTTTTGTGTGCTTTTCATTTTGGCATTTTGTTAATTAAAGAAAACTGTTTCATGCACATGTTCAAAATGGTTGCAGCAGTGTCAATTAATGCTTTATTCCAAGTTTTATTCACCATGTAGGAAGTGCATGTCTCTATTGTATATATCAAATGCTTGCATGAAATAAAGGTTCTGTTTTGGTGGTATAGGAACAGGAAGTCATTATTTGATATACTTGACAAGAACATTTATTTCCTTTTGTAATTTTTTAAAACAATATACTTTTGAAAGGTGTTTTTGGAAGAAAAAAAACAAGAAGCAAAAAGTGTATGTTTTTCGACCAATTACAAAGGTTTTTCGACCAATTACAAAGTATGCTTTGACTTTATACCTCACCCAAGCTGATACCACAAGTGACCATTTCTGATCAAAGTTTGTCTGTAGTATATTTGTAATGTTTCTCAAGAATCAATGGGCAAATTTCAACAAAACATGCCACAAAGTATCTTTCAGTAAAAGGGATTTAAATTTCAGCAGTTGAAGGGTCGTGCTTTTTCCAAGGGGAGATAAGAAAGAAAAATGCAAATAGGGTAGAGAGCTTATAGCATCTTCAATCTTCTCAAAAACATTGTGATATGTCAAATTCATGAGTAAGCTGCCTTATGTAATGTAAATTCAAGATTGTTAACATCTTGACTCCCAGGTTAGGATAGTCATGATAAGGGTTCCAAGTTTTATTGTCGATTCAAGATTGTTCATACCATGATATCCAGGGTGAGGGTGGGTCTTCAAGAGAAATTAAAGTTTTACTTTGGAATAGATAAATATTTTTTTAATCTACTCTAAAGCCACAAAGGTATAATTTTTACTATTAACATGCAAGTATCCTCATATAGAGGAGATTCAAATTTGCTCAAACCCTGACCCCTTAGACTAGGATGGCATGCCAGATAGGTTGCAAATTTTACATAAGAATTAGTGGAAAAAAATATCTAAAGACCTACAAGAGTACAATTTGTCAAATTGACATGTGTTCATACTTATGTAGTATATATCTATATGTAAACATCCTTATTTAGTGCATTTTTCACATCGTATTTCTGGATTTCAGGTGGGTCTTAATTGGGGATTAAAATTTGACATAGAAATACATTTATATAAGAAAATTCTGATATCTTTTCAAGAACCACAAGAGATTAGTTTGTTAAATCAATATGAAAGCATCCTCATAAGATGTACCTACAATCTGTTCACACCAAGAACCCCAGGTGTAATTGAGGTCACAAGGAGGGGGCTTGTAATTGGAATTTAATGTTGCAGAAGCTAGGGTGAGCGATGTGGCCATTTTGCCTCTTGTTAGTAATGTTAATATTGAGTCAACAAGTGATTTTAATACTTCTTGGTTTTAGGAACATCTCCTGGCACCTACATCGGTTTGGATCTGCGTACCAAGTTATATTTAGGAGGCATGGACCCAGACAAGAAAGTTCCAGATGATGTAGAAGTGAAGGAGGGTTTCTATGGTTGTATAGCCGAGGTCTGTATAAAGTATCAGTACACTTGGGCGGGGGGGGGGGGGGGGGGGGGTGTGATTAGGTCTAAATAATGAGAGAGAAAAATTATTACCCAGCTCATGGTATGTAGATATTAAGGTTTAGCATATTTCAGTTAAAATATCTGATACATTAAATTTGTCCAGCATACATTGTCGTTGGTGACGGTGTTAACTTAAGCTATCACACTTTTATCTTCTCCAAAACCACTGGGCCAATTCCAATCAAACTTAGCAAAAATCATCCTTGGATAAAGTGAATTCAAATGAAGGGCCATGCTCCTTCCCAAGGGAGATAATTAAGTAGGGTGAGGTCATTTAAAGACCAGAAATGACATCTTTTAAAATCTTAATTCTTCTCAAATTACAGCAGGGCCATGATGAGTCACATTTAAAGCCATCAGTATTCCCCCAGAAACACGGGGCACTATGAACCGAAACTACATGCTATAGCATGGGCTTAGAAAAACTGTTGATGAAATACACAGTATGTTAACTTACAAAAAGATCATACCCTGCAACTTTATTATTTTTAATTAGTCTCACAACAACTGCTATTATTTCTTCAAAAAAATTTAACTACTGTCAAATGGTTCATATATATCATTTAACATAAAATCCAGGTTTCAACATCATGAAAATATGAAACATTTATAAATATACTATAAATACGATCTTGTATAGAACATGGTGTGACACGGACACCGAAATGGTGCAACACATGGGGCATTAGGGACTAACTTTCTAGACATGATGGCCCATGGAATTCAAATTACACATACACCGTTTGCATGGTGCAACACAGATCATTTTACACTGTGTGTGTTTTACTGTGCAAAGGGGAATGCTCATAACCAGTACTATATGCCAACATCCCCAGGTGGTGCAGACCCAGGGATAAGTTGGCACCACAATAGGAGATTAAAAGTTAAACGTTTTGCATAAGAGAAAAGGAAACATCTCTCAAAATCATCATCTTAAGAACAATGGGACCATGATCAGTGATGCAAGCATCTACAGGTAGTTCAAATTCAACTTAGTTCACATCAGGGGTCCAAGGGGTAGGGTGGGGCCACAATAGATCAAAGTTTTAAATGGGAATGTGCTGGAAATTTATTAAAACAAATTCTTTTTCAGGAGTAGCAACAATTTTCATAAGTTTTAGTTTTTTTTATAAAAGATTGGAACATCTGAGTCTTTTAGGCATGTTTTATTAGATATTTATATCAGGAGCAATAAATCACTGAGAAATTTTGACTCTTGAACCTCTTAAGGTGGGTCCTTAGTCCTGGATTTTTGGGGTTTAGGTAGCATTTTTTTGTTTGGAATCAATAAATTAACATTCAGAGTAATGAAAAAATGCAAATTAGTTAAGGATTTCCATATTAATTTTCATTACAGACACTACTGAAGTCATGTACCCCTATGTAGATTTTTATGAAATTCATTGGAAACAGTTATTTGTCGTTATTTTAAAATAAAAACAACAAGAAAATTGTTTAATTGAATTTATTTATCAAGAAACATGTCAATAACTAAAACACATGTCATTTTAAATATGTTCATCAAGTTTTAGAATAATAAGTGCAGAATTATTGAATTGGCGTTATTCTCCAAAATGTAAAAAAAACGAATAAATGTGGACATAATTTCCTTATAGCATGGTTTACATATCATTTTTTCTGTTTATATTAGTAGATGTACATCTCTTATAGTTATTTATGAAAAAAAATCCATACCTTTCCTTAATAATTTCAAATTTATAGCTTCTAGAGTATGTATACCCCCATAAAAAACCGAAGTCTGGCACCATACAGCTGAGCTATTCAAAACCACTCATGGATTAAAATTTTATGTAATTTCACGAAAAGACACAGATAATGATTCCTTATCACCTTGGTAAAATGTTTGTGAAAAATAAAGGAAATCTATCGCATTGGACTTGATAAATAATTTATTGAAAACGGAGTTATTGTCCTTGGATTCAATATTTTGAAACATATCATTGACTATTCAAATATAACTAAGACTTTGGAAATATTTTATGGCTGACAATTTTTTTTAAAAATAACTATTGAAAAAAACTCCAACAAAATTTATGTTACAGTCATTAAATCATTGACTTTGCAAAATCTTATGACGTCACAGGAGTGTGGAACTACGTTAATTGCAAAGGAAACTCCTTTTCTATCATTTCTGGAGAAAATCACAAAATTTTCATATAAAATCATTGAGAACTTGTATTACTTTTTCGATGATGAAACAAGCCATTAAGTAAAATTTTAGTGGAATGAGCCACCTTAAAGTAATATTAGCTCTAAATCTGAAAATTATATTTTGTTGTCAAAATGTGCTATTATGATAGTTTTTTATGTAACTTTTACCATAAACATTAGATTAGAATTAAAACTAAGTTTAAGATTTTACTAAAATAAAGTTTTTGGTTATACATGTATTAGATATATAGCATTATATAGAAATCAATTTTTGTACGGGAAGACAATAATGTAATTTTGCTTCATTCAGGGCCTCTGAATAGGTTTTCTAACATAAATATTAACAAAAGTTTATATACCTTATTTTTGTCTGTCATTGAAATAGTAAATTACAATTTTACAACAAAAATTTTCAACACCAAATTGACAGCTGATATTATGGCATTTTTACCATGTTTGCAATCAATGTCTCAAAACAACCACCTTATGATATAAAACACCCTATATAACTTTCTCACGGGCATATTATGTACCGTTTATCTACTCGTTTCATTCTGCTATCCCTTTAAAGGATTCATGAGTTTCCCCAAAATTTTGTTTTTCCCTTTTAATTATCAAAATCTGCTGTCTAATGTGTTTGATAGGTTTCACACAAAAACTGAGATTATTCATTGTGGCAGAAGCTAATTATAGAGAGTTCATTGTGGTAACAAAGATTGAGGCATGTTATTATTTACAAAGTAGTGAAATTGTATGGCTATCATTCTAAGTTTATGATATATATCACATTTCAAGTACATGTACTCTTTAGGTAAAATGAACCATTTAAAAGTTAAATTTGTATCTGTGCAAAATTAGGATGCTTTAAATTTCAGAATTAACATTTCGTTAGTTTGTTAGTAAACATAAACAAGATTCGAGTCTTGTTACTAGTAACGCAGAGTTAAGGCTAAAATATTGCCCTTCTCCATATATCAAGAAGGTTCAAATTTTGGTTGTCAACTTTAAATGAGATAATTTTAATGTTATTAACATCAAAAATGATTTTTATACCCCCCCTAATGAAGTTCTGGGGGGTATATAGGAATCACTCTGTCTGTCTGTCCGTCCGTCCATCTGTCTGTCTGCAGATTCGTGTCCGAGTCATAACTTCTTTGTTCTTTGACTATAGGCATACCATATTTGGCACACAGGTGGATCACCATGAGACGATGTGTCGAGTACCTTCATGACCTTGACCTCAAGGTCAAAATTAAAGGTGTTTTTTTTACAATGGATTCGTGTCCGAGCCATAACTTCTTTGTTCTTTGACATAGGCATACCATATTTGACACATGAGTGTATCACCATGAGACGATGTGTCATGTACCTTCATGACCTCCATATGACCTTGACCTCAAGGTCAAAATTAAACGTTTTTACAATGGATTCATGTCAGGGCCATAACTTCTTTGTTCTTTGACATAGGCATACCATATTTGATACATGAGTGTATCACCATGAGGTGATGTGTCATGTACCTTCATGACCTCCATATGACCTTGACCTCAAGGTCAAAATTGAAATTTTTTACAATGGATTCGTGTCAGGGTCATGACTTCTTTGTTCTTTGACATAGGCATACCATATTTGACACTTGAGTGTATCACCATGAGACGATGTGTCAGGTACCTTCATTACCTCTATATGACCTTGAACTTTGACCTCAAGGTCAAAATTGATTACAGGGTTTTGACATAGTCATACCATAAGACATGGGTGTATCACCATGAGACTATGTGTCATGTATATTCATGACCTCTTTATGACCTTGACCTTTGATCCCAAGGTCAAAATTATGGGTTTATACCATGGATTTGTGTTCAGACTATATCTTCCATTTTCTTCTACAAAGGCATACTATATTTTTACACTCAGGAAAGAGGTAATTTATGCCTATTAACAACACCCTTTGGGAGATTGGGGTAAGCGGGGGGTATTCTTAATGAGCATTGCTCACAGTACCTCTTGTTATTTACAGGTTAAGAATTTGCTTAGACTGATTAAATACTAATGAAATTTATAAATATAGTACCCTAATTTATGGTGAAAATGTTTTCATGATGTATGGCTGAAATCAAGTATATCCTGATATGAAATTTACGAAAAGTCTATTTGTTTATTGATAGTTAAAAATAAACATGCAGTCCACTGACCTGACCAGAGATGCTAGGGAGACTCTTGACGTCCGGGATTGTGGAGAAACCGACATCTGTAATAGATATCCATGTAGAAATGGGGGCACCTGTCAGGGTGGAACGGCAGTCGGTTATTCGTGTTTATGTCCAGCTAGTTACACAGGCAAAAACTGTGAGGTGGAAATCAATCTATGTCTGACACAGCGGCCATGTCGGAACAATGGAGCCTGCAGTGTTACAAACACTGGCTACAGGTGTGACTGTCCACTGGGATTCATGGGGAAAAACTGTGAAGCAGGTGGGTACTTGTTTGTGTTGATAGTTCTACCACACATACATGTTCTAATACACCCGTTTTGAGATACGTCCGAGTTATTTCTCTTTGGAGAACTCTCGTATATAGTAAGGCGCGAAACAATTTGTTTACATGCAGGAGTGAGACAAATAGTCATCACTGCGTAAGTGAATGTACTCGGGAAGTTTTTAATACTCTGTTTCATCACCCGAATTTAACATTGGAAATATGACAGTGTTTTTATGTTTCCACTTTAGTAAAACATTTCTTTCGATATTATATTGTATTTCCCACATTTACTTATTTAAAGAAAAGCCTTTTAATACATTTTATCATCTACCTCACTGAGGGTAGGTCCACTCTGTCCCACTTAGGCATTTAAAATACCATTAAATGCATTTCCAACACAGAAGAGTTTGTTTCTCGAAACTGGCGTATTTGTACTTATCATTGCTTGGTAACACCATAAAAATACACAGTTACATAGCATTGTAATGAAAGTAAAATAAATTTTGTAAGGAATGTTCAGAAATTTAATTCATTAAAATGGCAAGTTTTGTACACTGGGAAATTTTACCCAGTGTTAGTTTCACTCTTATATGTTAATTAATATACAATTTTGTCCCATTTTAGATTCATTGCAATCAGATCATTTTGTTTGTTTAGAGCTATACCATAGTAATTAATATTTCAATTCCCTCAAAGAAAATAGGATAAAAAGTACCCATTGAAAACATGTAATTTTATTGTTTACAGTTGTCCAACTAGGAGAAAACATTGAGGTTAACTTTGATGGATTTGTGGAATTCAACAAGTCATTCCTTTCGGCAACATCCCAAGAAGAAGAAGTCATTAAATTTACCCTCAAAACAACTGAGAAGAATGGCCTAGTGCTGTGGAAGGGGCAGACTATGCCACTTCAGAGGTCCAGCAGTGTAGATTACTTGTCCATTGGATTAGAGGATGGTTATGTTTTATACAGGTAATGAAGAATTACAAAGTCTTTTGAATCAAAGTTTTTCTGTTTCATTGCTTTTGACCTAATTTAACCTAATAATATTTTCTAGCTATGACTTGGGAAGTGGTCCATCAAGAATAAAATCACCAATCACAATTGATGATGGATATGCACATATCATTCAAGTGACAAGGTTAGGTCGGCAGGGAAGCCTGATCATTGACAACAATCTTTCTTACTCAACCTCTGGTCAGTCCCAAGGACCACTCCAAAGCCTGAACACAGCAGGAAATGTTTTCATAGGTAAGCTATCACCCAGCCCTCTGTTTACTGTCCAGGCACTTAATTAATAGGAGCTAAACCTGTTGTTTAGACTAGATGATGCTATTCATGTGACCATTAAGGCCCTTGGGTCTCAGCTTTTGCTTAAAATATATTATTTAGCACACAAACTGGGTGCATAGTTAAGCTGTACCAAAATTTATTGAATTCAAGGGAAAAGGGTGACATAAATTGTAAATTTCAGGGCTTCTGCACCACCAGAATCGTAGGGGTGGGGTAAAAATCTTCTATACAACTGCACATCTGTAAGATAAACTATATGCACAGTGGTGTAGAGTAGGAAGGTCTCTACCAAAATTGTAAATTTCATGATCCCCGGGGTAGAAGCTCTGACTCTAGGACAGGTCCAAATTAGTCATATCGTGTTAATGTTACATATTGTATTATGTAAAGTCTTTCATCAGTATTGGCACTTTCAGGGGCATTTAATTTTTAAGAACACATCTTTGAATATTAGAATTTCACTTAGATATGCAGAACAAGAAATCTTTTCTAGATTCCATAGCACTTGGGGCTATTGATACTGTTAACTAATACTCAGGTGACCAATGAGGCCTGTGGGCTTCTTGTTTTATTACATTCAATGGTTACTTCAAATCAGCTTTAATAACAAAGGTAACTTGTTTACTAAGGAAACTAAAACACAAATACCTACCAAATCAAATTATGTAAACTGGTTTTAAAAAAAAAACTATTTTGAAAGGGGGGGGGGGGGGCATAGAGACATAGAGAAACCTTTGAATAACCTTTGGATTTAGTTTTAAGAGGGCTAAGTTAATCCTTACAATACACAACTTACATTATACATTACAGTTGTTTCCCTTTTAAGCACTCTCATGCTTCATACATAGTCCATGGGCCAAAAGGAGTTTATTTACTCACAAGTTGAGACAAAAGTGTGCCTATATAATGTACTCAAAATGTTTCTCATACACAGACTTCTGAATCTGGTTGAATAAAGTTTAATAATGTAATACCAAGGTCAAAGTAATAAAAAAAAACAACTTGGATTTCACTGGCAACTGATTGAATATGCCAGTTTCGAGATGCGAACTCTTCTGTGTAGGAGGTGCATTTAGTGGAACTTTGAATGACTAAGTGGGACAGAGTGGACCTACAGTCAGCGAGTAAGATAATGAAATGTATTAAAAGCGGCTTCTCTTTTAATATGTAAATGTGGGAAATATAAAATACTATCGAAATAAATGTTTTACTAACGTGGAAGCATAAAAACAATGTCATATTTGCAAGTAATGTCTTGGAGATGGTACTTTTTATGACCAACGAAATAACGTGATATGATAAGAATTCTATGTATTTAATTACTCCCTAAATACTTAAAACTTACTTCGTTTGTGTATCAGTCGAATTCAGGTGATCTAACAGTGCATGAGAAACTTACTGAGTACATTCACTTACGCAGTGATGAATATTAGTCCCACTCCCGCGTGTAAACAAATTGTTTCGCGCCTCACTATATACGAGAGTTCTCCAAAGGGAAATAAATCAGGTGTATCTCGAAACCGGCATATTGACTCCAGTATTACATTATTTTATTGTGGCAAAATGAAAAACATAAAACGGGATTCAACTGTACAGCTTTATTAGGGCTTTACACCAAAACCTTAAAGTAATCACTGTGTCCATCAACACTTGAATGTTAAACTTTATATCTCCAGTATATTTTAAATCTTTATTGATGAAACAAGAGGACCCTGTGTCTATAGGTGTTTGCTCTGTCTGTCAGTCAGTCTGTACCACTGTTTTCTGCCCAGTGTGGTGTTACCTGATTGCAATCTAGTTTTATTTGTCGTTGTACATTAACATTTGAACGTTTTCGGGTTTGTTTGTTTTTTCAAGTATGTACTACTGTGCCAATTTTTATATTTGGTGTATACAGTTGTATCATTATTGAATTCATTAAGACATAGCTCCTCTCCCTTTACAGGTGGTGTATCTTTGGTTTCCACTATTACCAAGCAGAAGTACATGGAGAACTACAGTGGCTGTATATCTGACATATACTTACAAGATAAGGGGCCATTGCGTATCCCTGAAGATGCTATAGGAGGTTTCAATGTACGACCTTGCTTAAACAAGAAATAAACATATAGTGCCTTTAAACTGTACCATAGACATGTTTGTACAAAATGACACAAACTGTACTGTTGTTAGAGGTTATTTCCATGATCTATGCATAATATGTAGGCACTGAAATATTCAGAGACCTTACATATGCACATACCTTAGCAAGGCATTGTTGTACAATTCATTCAAAATTCTTCAAAGGTTTTATGTATATTAGCAATTTTAAAAGTGTATAGAAGATATCTGTGTGTTCTGTCTATGGATTGCTTGTAGGTTTTATTTTAATTGATATTTCTGTACCCGGTTCTAGTATTTACAATGTACCCCCATTTTTAACAATTTAGTATATATTAAAGGTGCTTTTTATAAATAATACTTATGTCCATGTATAAAGAAGATATGATGTGAGAGAGGCTTCAATTCAATAGCTGCCAGATTGAATGTTGTTGTGTACTTCTAGGAATTTGTACTCAGATTAATGTATGTGTAGTCTAGCTAGCTTAGTTCTGATACATGACGTAATTTTCCATTTATATGTGAGTGAATTAAGTATTCTTTTCAATACTCTACAATCTGTAGGAGCCTTCCAATGGCCAGGATGAGAGGGTAACTGTTACAAAATATTTCTTTGTTTGTAATGGTGTCAAGCTCTAAAACAAGTCCAGTTTATTCAGGTTATACCAAAGATGTTCTGTTTTCTAATAAAGTCGTGAATACTCGTAACAGCTGGTGCTATGAGAAAAATCAACAATATTGTGATACCAAACCACAAATCCAATTTCTGTTTTGTTACTGTAGATATGATTTTTTCATTTTTGTCAAGACTGCATTTTCCCCCATGTTTTTATTCATAATTTTTAGATGCTATTTTTATTTTCTATCATCTTACTTTATACCTATATATTGAATTCTTGTTTTGATAGTGCATACTTTTATTATCTCCATTTCTTGTTGAGAGACATTTTTAATGAACTTCCATTTTATACATCAGTTCAGTACGACAAGTTTTTATGATATGCATTTGGGTCGATCACTTATGAAATTGTTTAAGATCTAAAAATGCTTTTGTGCAAATTTCAAAATTTTATATTAAAATACTCTACAGCTTAACAACTGTTCTTTGTATTTGATGGATGATGCATTTGGAAATTGCGAAAATGTCAAGGTCGTGGTATCAATTAATTGGAAAACCTTGTAGGCAGAATACAGATCGAACTATTGGAGCTAGGATTTTACAACTTGGTACAATTAATTACCAGAATGAGAGAAAGATTACGTTTGTTTTTCAAGGTCAGAGGTCATGGTAGTAGTATCATTTAATATGAAAACTTTGTAGGCAGAATACTGACCGAACTATTAGAGCTAGGATCTTAAACTTGGTACATTTAATCACCATGATGAGAGGAAGGTGCCTATTGTTTTTCAAGGTCAAGGTTGTAGTATCAGTTAATAGGAAAACCTTGTCAGCAGAATACAGACTGAACTATTGGGGCTAGAACTGTCAAACTTTGTGCATACTCCTCGTGCGAAGTGGATGACGACTTTTGTTCTTCTAGGTCAAGATTGTAGTATCAAGAAGGAAAACCTTGTAGGCAAGATACAGACCGAACCATTGGGGCTAGGACCATCAAACTTTATACATATATACCTTATGCCAAGTGGAGGATGCGTATTGTTTCTCAAGGTCGTAGTATCACTTAGTGTTCCAGATTTTTTTTTTTTCATTAGGAACTGAAATTTTGTCGGAACCTCTCGGAGAAATATATAATCATTTCACATTTCAACTTGACTGGTGCACCGTGACCTACTTTAGGACTAAAAGTAGGTCAAATAGTTTTCTGGACTTTTTCTCATCATGGATACAGATATTGCACTGAAGGTCTAAGGGGCTTATGTTGTATGTTACGGTACTCTTGTTGGTGTTATCTTGGCTACATTCTTAAAGTTCTGTTCCGCGTTTTAGCAACACCTATATATTTATGAACATTTGTCTATCATGTAAAACCAACAATACTCACATATATACATACATTTGTCTCTAGAGGAAATAATATTGAAACGTACTTGTTTTCAAAAGGCCGATCCAACGCCGGCGAATCTCCCCCTCCCCTTCATATAGTGTGTTTCCTCAGACCTGTAACACAACACACACACCCTCCACCTCCTGCTTAGCCCCCACTTCTTCCAACATTCGCAACTTTAGTTATTTGCACGTGCTCCAGCTTTATACTTTCTCCAGACACCGACTTCTTCAAACAATGTTTGGTGCTAACCGGTTGACCGTATTAGTCAACCCTAAAGACCAGAGGAGATGAATTTCATTTACATGTAGCAACTTTCACAGGGGTATGAAATGTTTGCCCATATTACTATTTAATAATGAGTTTGGTTACATAATCTGTTTCGTTTCGTTAGGTTTCGGTTCGATTTGATAGCGTTTTGTTTCGTTTCGGTAGGTTTCGTTTCATTTCAATTCGTTTCGTTTTGCATTTTATAGGTATCCTTAATGTTCTGAATGTTATGGAAGAAAAAGCATAAGCAGGAATATAGATATTTTGCACTTTGTGCATTGAGGAAAGAGAAGGAGAAATCATTCAACATTGATGTGACCAATGACATTGTTGTATATGATACCAAGATGATGACTGTTATGCTGCATGAAATACCAGTAGGAAAGTGAACATACCCTTGTACATGAAAAAAAGGCTATAAAACGCTAGATCCACTTTAAATTGTAGGAAAATAGATCCCAGGGTCCGAACAATATGAACATCATTAAATGATAATGAAGTATTGTACAAAATTTCAAGGCTATCCGATAAACCCTATAGAAAGAGAAGTGTTCACACCCTCCACCCCTCTTATACCCACTGTATAACTTGCACATCTGCAAATGGCAATGAGTTTCAAACCCATCGGATAAGCCACACAGGAGTGTAGCTATTTTACATCCTCCACCCCTCTTAGATCCACTATAACTTTTAGGAAAATAATTGGATCCTTACGTCCCGACAATATGCACATCTACAAATGACAATGAAACATTGCAGGCCTACAAAGTTTCAAGTCTATCCGATAAGCCATACAGGAGGAGAAGTGTCCACAAGATTCTGTAACTGACAGACGGACAGAAAGTTCAAAACAATAGTCTCTCCCTGGAATGTGGAAGAGGGGAGACATAATTCCTATTGTGGTATTAAAAATATTTATCATTTGAATTTTGGTTTGCGCAGACTGACGTGGACGTTCTGGCCGACAGTCGTGCGTAGATTTAATGGGGAGGGGGCAAGGAGGCAATTTTTTTTTACCAGTTTCCATTATCTGTTATTTTTATATGCAGGTAAAGATACTTTGGTGAGTTTCGATAGTAGTAGTGAATATGTAAGTTATGAAGTGAACCCATATGGAGCGCCAAATTAACATAAACTCAAATAATTGAAGATATCTTAATATTAATTATTTGAAGATATCATCAATTCATTTGATGCGCGCAGCAATTTAATTAAATATATCTTCAAATAATTAATGATATCTTCAATTCTGAATTATTGCGCGCATTAATTGAATTGATGATAGCATTAATTCTTCAGCTGAATTGATGCACGCTTTAATTGAATCAATGATCTCTTCAAATGAATTAATGATATCAACAATTGAATTGATGCGCGCTATGACAACTCAATTGAAGAGAGCATTAATTGACATAATGCGCGCATTAAATCAATTGATGAGAGCAGTAATTGAATTGTTGCGCGCATTAATTCATTTGACGAGTGTAATAATCGATTTAATGCGCGCATTAATTCAACTATTGCTCTCTTCAATTGAATTAATAATATCTTTAATTCATTTGAAGAGAGCAATAATTCTTTTAGAGAGAGCAACTATATAATAAAAGATATCTTCAATTCAACATATCCACAATTGAATTAATGATCTCTTTAAGTGAATTGTTGCTCTCTTTAAAATAATTGATGCGCGCATTAATTTCTTATACAAAAGCATTGTAAATAATAAGATTTAAAGAGATCATCAAATTATTTATACCGAGCTCTAAATTAATTATTGCGAGCAATATTTCCACGAAATTGATGCTCTCAGCAATAATTGAATTAAAGCGCGCATCAAAATCTATTATTGCGGTCATTAATTCAATTGATGCGCGCATTAATTCAATTGATGAGAGCAATAATTGAATTGAAGCGCGCATTAATTCATTTGATGAGAGCAATAATTGATTTAATGAAGATATCTTCAAGTATTTGAGTCTATGTTAATTTGGCACTCCATAAACCCATGTAGCGAAGGGTGAGTGCCCCCCCCCCCCCTTACGGATACAGCAATATATATATATGTATATGTATATATATATGTATATGTATATATATATATATATATATATATATATATAAAAGCACCGAAAAGGCCACGACACTGTTGGTTATTTAAAACTCAAATTTTCGACGCAATCCGCGTCTTTATCAAGAGACATAAATTACACAAACAAATAACACACAAAAACGACAAGTATCAATAAACTACATTGGTGAGAAGAGTGATACACTATTGTACTGAGTGATAAAAATGGTGGTGGTTACGTTGTAAAGCGTGTTTACTGACTATGGTTTAGAGAGTTTGTACCATGGTCGGGTCGGAATGAAAATAAAATTATTCTTGAAAAATTACAGAAATCAGAAAAATTTAGAGGGAAATCTTACAAAACAATGTGATTATGGAATAAAATGGTGGGAAGATAATGATATGGAGTGATTAAGTTCAAAACAATATTAGGTAGTCCGTACCATTGATGATTCGGATATGGTGAACAGCGAAAAATAATGATTGCCAGAAGAACACGATTAAACAACAAACAAAGTCAATCAAAGGACACTGATCTAGCATTAAAATCAACAATCGAATAGGTGAATGGGAGAGAAGTCTAAGGAAAAAGATTCAATAATATTTTTATTTTTCAAGGTAATATATTTTTCAAGGTCAGACAAATTGAAGCCGCATTCTAGAAATTCTGATATCCCAACATAAAGAGCTATGCGAATCCGAATTTATGTTGATTTAGAATAATGTTTTACCATAGTTTAGAGGTCTTAAAATGATATATTAATAAAATACTAGTCTTCAAGGTCAATACATTTTTTCCCTTATTATCATCCCCCCTTTTTTTTATTTTAAAATTTTAAAAATGAGAGGGAGAGAGAGAGAGAGGAAGAGAAAGAGCTATAAAATTTCATAATTGTAATGATTTCTTATGATGTTCTAACATAATTAGGAAGTATAATTTCTTTACTGGCCTTGTATCTTCTCAGATCCGACACTTTAAGAAAGTAGGGTGTTGTTGGGTTTTTGTGCTTATATATATATATATATATATATATATATATATATATATATATATATAAGCACTGAAAAGGCCACGACACTGTTGGTTATTTAAAATTCAAATTTTCGACGCAACCCGTGTCTTATCAAGAGACATATATTACATAAACAAATAACACACACCACGAAAAAACGACAAGTATCAATAATCTACATTGGTAACAAGAGTGATTTCTTTACTGGCCTTGTATCTTCTCAGATCCGACACTTTAAGAAAGTAGGGTGTTGTTGGGTTTTTGTGCTTTTTTATATATTTATATATTGCTCTTCAATAATAGGAAAAATCAAATAACTCACTCCCCCCCTTTACTTTGAAAAACGATGCTACGTGCCTGGGTACATCCATATGTACTTGTATTCCGTAATGTAGAATTTGACGATATTGGACTTGGATGGATTGTTTGAATTTTTGTATTGAATCTAAAAGAAAGCTGATCTAAGAAATATATATTCACATTCAAGAATAATTCTAAGATCACATTTCTAGGTTATTTATCACAGGCACTTGTTTCATATATGGGTCCCCTCTCCTTAATAATACCACGTGGTATTATTATGGAGGGGGGGGGGGGGCATGTGTGAAACAAGTGCCTGTGTTATTTACCGGATATCGGGGAAATATAGCCACCTGGGGTCGTTGCGCAGTAAAACGGACTGAGCTTGCTAGGTCCACTTCCCGCATACATTCGACTGAGGGTGGGTTATTTTCCTATGAAATCGGTCAATATAGGCCTAATAGTTTTATCAGAAATACATTTTTTTCCCAAATTCTATGCATTTTTTTTTTAAATTCTAGAATGCTTTGGTTTACATTTTCAATAGCAGACGAAATGGTTACTTTGGTACCGAAACTATCGGTCCATGGACCGAAAATCCTTGACTAACACAGATGTTTCAAAACATCCTACATACTAGGTGCAGAAACGTCGTGGTGCGAAAAACCCCTGCATTCGAATGTTCGGGATCGTCATTCTCTCAAGGAGAAATATTGACATTGGTCGAAGAACGTAACGGCTGCTGTTAGAGGTTTTAATTAATATTATTTGTTATAAATTCCAAAAGATGCCACGAAGGGGACGTGCTTCTTCTCCTAGGTCTGGTGGAGGTTCTGGAGGATTTATGGGTGCAAAATCGGGGTAAAATCATGATGTAAACAAAGTCACATGGACGTGGTACATGTGTTGCATAATTCGTTTAAATGTTTTTTTATGAAATTGTGTCCGAGTTTATTTTTACAAGCTTTTAAACAAACCTGAATAAATTAATGTGATTGAAAAAATGTATCATTATATTAAATTAAGGTCACATGGACGTGGTTCATGTGTTGCATAATTCGTTTACTGTTTATGAAATTGTGTCTGATGTAATTGAAAAAAATATATTAAGATAAACGTGTATGTGTATGCCTGGATTGTTGAACTTAGTTATGTATCAAATAATACATTTTGAATTGAAGTAAGTTTTGACTACTGAAATGCGTTGAAAATTGTGAAATAATGAGTGCTGCTGTCAGAGCTATGTAGTGTGCTAAGGTCATAGGATACCATGCGCAGCTTTTTGTGCGACGTAAATCGAAGGTTTTTATAAGGGGTGGATCTGTAGCTCTCTGTTCCGTCACAATATTTATTATTTTTTTTTTTTTAGAGAGCTACAGTTCTGCAGGTACTCAGTCATAAAATTAATAAAGTTTGTGTATAATGCAAAAAAAAATTAAGTTTCATAGGAAAATTTTGTAATATATATATAGATCTATAGGTTATTAGCAAGTAGTTTTACAAAATTCTAGAACTATTTTTTGGGGTACCCTATGCAATGCTTCCCAAGGTCTTCTGGTACTTACTGGACATTTGGTCCAGTAATGGTTGAGATATTACTGGACCAAATCACATTTTACCAGACCAAAATTTTATATACAAATTAATCCCCAATTGTGGCCCCATCCTACCCTTGGCAAGTTGGGGGCCTTAGTTTTGACAAACTTGAATTTACACTATATCAGGAAGCTTAAGATTTCATGTAAATTTGAACTTTCTGGCCAGTGGTTCTTGAGAAGAAGATTTTTAAAGATGATCCCTATATATTCCCATGTAAACCTTTGATCCCCTATTGTCGCCCTACCCTGCCCCCGGGAGCCACGATTTTAAGAAAATGTCAGGAAGCTTTCATGTAAATTTGAACTTTCTGGCCCAGAATGGCATCGGCGACATACTTTTAATTATTAACGTAAGCATTTCACTTCAGATTCGTCAGTGGAGTAAACATTTCCAACCCATGTTCAACAACATTGTTATGAAATACCACGTTTTTTTAAAATGCTTTATTTACGTGTTATTCATTATGTAATTCAAACGCTACAAAGATGTCTGTAGTTTCACGGGATATTGCTCAATTGTATTATCACCCTCTCGGGGGAATTGTTTGATAAATATTTGAGTTAAACGTAAACACGTTTTCTGTTTGCAATGATTAAAGAACAGAATAAATTTTGGGACATGCTGCTAAAAATTGAAAATTTATCTAATCATGTATTTCATTGGGGGAAAAAATTATCGGACACTTGGTCTGGCCAACAACTGATATTGATTGGACCAAAACAAAAATTTACCGGACATTTGCCAATGTCCGACAGACCTTCGGAATCACTGCCCTATGTCATTAAACTTGAATTAAATTATAATCCAAGTTATTCTCTTTGAGAAGTGGATAGGCATAGTCTTCATCCACTTCTCTGCAGACCTTTGTGTTTTGATTTTTGAAAACATGTAAATGCTGAAACTGGTAATGGATGTTGCACATTTCATGAAGTATGCAGGCGTGAAGTGCTGCAGTTCATACTCTCATGTATATTCAAAAGCAAAATTTATTTCTTAATTAAGCTCTTACTATTAAATAATATAGTGTTGTGTCATACATAACACCAACAAGCCATTGCCATAGATTGATGGGTTATCGTTCTTTAGGAAGTTACTTCCCCAACATGAGAGTACTACCTTAATTGTTTTTTCAGACCCCCCGCTCGTGCTGCCCCTCCTCCACCACCACCAATGGTAGCTCCTGCCCAGCCCCGGCAGCCTGGACTGATGGCACAGATGGCTACTACAGCAGCTGGTGTAGCAGTTGGGTCGGCCGTTGTGAGTATTATATTTTATTTGTAAAGTACTAGACAGTTGATCTATTGCTATACACACCGATCACTTGTCATTCATATTTCTACCTTACGCAACTAGTCACAGGGGGTATAATGTTTTTGACTCAATCAATCTGTTCTTTTCAGCGCAGCTCCTCTGAAACCGCTCAACAAAATTTAATAAGACTTTGTAGTTGATATTGAATCAAGGATTCACAGGAAATTCTGCTTTTTTTTTCTAGGAGTTATGCCCCATTTGAACTTGAAGTTTTGCCTCCGTTAGTCTTGACTTAACAGAATTTCATAAAACTTTGTAGTTAAAAAGGACATACTATGTTGATGTGCACATTTGCAGGAAATTTTAATTTGATTTACTGCATCTTCACAATGAATGTCCTGTACTAATGCTTTCGGAAACATCTGATCAATTTATACTGGTATAATTAACATTTGCAATGATACCCATGCCCTACTGACCTTATAACCATGCTAGAAATGAGTGGGAAAGTCTTTGCCCTTTCTGCTAAATCAACCAATCAAAAGATTTTTTCTCAGAAAATGCCTGAAAATAAGCTTTTTGTCCTATACTCCATATTGCACATTGACTCTTTTTCTGAAAATTACAGTAAAAGTCCTGCATACAAATTCTGAAGTATACATTTACATAACAGTTTTCATTATTCAAATGATAAATCCCTGGAAAGGAAAAAATGACTTGAAAATTAAAAAAAACCCACATGTAATTTTGTTGAATAACTTCACTCAGGGTCATACTATTGGAGCAGCAATGACTGGAGGAATGGGAGGTGGAGGACATAGTGAGCCGGCTCCAGCCCAGGCCCCAGCCTACCAAGAAGCTCCCCAGCAACAGTTTCAGCAGGCACCAGCCTGTCAGTTTGAACTCAAGCAGTTCATTGAGTGTACTCAAACTCAGTCTGACATTTCACTCTGCCAAGGCTTCAATGAACTCCTCAAGAACTGTAAATTACAATATGGTAAGTTTTTAATGAGGTGATTCCGAACTCTTTTGAAATTGAAATACTTGTGTTGATACAAGTATCAGTGTTAAGGAAAACTCTAAAATGCTTTAAGTAAAAGTGAATCTAAAAAACTCATAATTTTTATTATATAAAACAATCATGGTACATGTATTACTTATATTTAAATAAATATTTAAAAGAAAAAGGATTTTTTTATGAGCCATTTGATCTTTGGCTTTCTGGGTTATTTAGGGGGGGGGGGACTTCATACCACAGGTTTGGTCTTTCATATTAGATGCCTCATGACCAGGCCTTTGATAAGGACATTAGGTATCAAAACTTTTGACCTAGTAACCTTGGAATTTGACCTGTTTTTAAACTAAAGGGATAGGTTAAGTAGAGTTGTGCTTCCTGGCGCGCTATGTTGTCTTCTGAAAACTCTTTTAGTATTTTAGTTTGATTACTCTATTTCATGCAGGTTGTAGAGTAGAAATCCTTCCTATGTAATTTAACACATTGTCTAAACTCACGGGTTTTCTCTCCATTGAACAACATTCAATGAATGTAGAGAGAAAACCTGTGGGTTCCGACGATATTCAATACAGTTATAAGGATAAAACTAGTGTCGAAGTTGGTAGCTAGTTGTCATTTATTCCAGTTTTTCAAGGAACACTTTCTGAGATACCTGCCTAGAGAAATTCTGTGGAAGCATTTCAATAAACAAGCATGCACATAAAATTACTGGTCAGAAATTTATCTGATAATTCGAATTCCATACTCTAAGGGATTGTGTAGAGAATTCAAAACAGCATGTTAGAATTGACATGTCCATCATGACATTATGTAACTGTGGTGTTTGTAGGAGGTTACACACTAGGAATATACTATCATTATTATCAATTGCATATGTCAAGACACTTGAAAAGATCACTGATATATTTTTCAACTACATTTTTGCATGTACATTAAACTTGTATATTTTTTTTAACAGGTTTACAGTAGATAATATTTGTGGATATGTGACTATGGTCTGTGGAATGACAAGAAGAAAGTGCTGTGAATGTACTAAATACATGAGGCAGGCCTATTATTGAATGTGTGATAAAAACTAAACTACCATCCATTCTCCTGTGACCGTTACTGTATAGTACATTTTACTTGATTAAAAGTGAATAAACCAGTTTGTGTTAATTATTTGATTTTTACATGTAATGGTTGTACTTTACCAGTAAGTTGAAGCCCCTCTGATAAGAAAGATAACTGAAACTGATGGAATATAAAAAATTTGAGGTGGATAATCATTTGTGTCCATTTTTGAAATGTCAGAATCTGAAAAATAACTTGTTAAATGGAAGGAATGTTATATGTATGGCTGGCTAGAAGAAGTTTGCTAGGAACATAAAAATTCCACTGAAAAGGCCCAACATGATCCTCACCAAATTTTTATTTATTGGATATTAAAAAGGCTAGGAATATGAACAGAAAACTAGAGTAGTGCTGATGTCCAAACACAAAAACTTCTAATACAAAAGTAGAGCCAGTTTTACTTCCCATTCAAGTCCAATACTCTAAAGGACAGGCAGGACTGATCTATTATGTCAGAAACTTAATGCCGCATTAATTTATTAATAATTGTCGTGAATTGACTAGTTATGGCATCATGACCAACCAAACTATGTTGCATCTCTTTGTAGGCTATGACATTATACCTGGGTGTTCATTGTGATGGCACAGTGGTAAGGCTCTCAAACCTGAGGGAATGAGAAAATCGCTGAGTGTTTTTCCCATATTTCTCCACCAATTCTCCTTCAAATAAAAATAGTTTTGAAAAAAATTTAATAACATATTTTCTCATAAAATCAGATAAATGTGAAAACAGGGTTTTACAGAGTAAATTTTCATGCATTATTGATTATATTTTTTATTACACCACTAAATCTGAAAAGATGTTGAAAATTATTGAAAAGGTATTCATTTCCTGCAATTTCTGAGAAAGTTTAACAGAACTATGAAGGGAAGGTAACTCTTATATGCCCATAACTCCCTTTGATGACGAGAATCCTCGCATGGATTTGACAGATTTACATTGGGGTTCCTCTATACTACAAGTTGACCAAGTATTCATTGACAAATTTCTTGCCACTGTTTTGCCTATCCTTGATTATGCATGCAGTCATAATAATAATAGATGATCTCATTTCCTAACAAGCAAACTCAAATGTGATATAGTAAACATATTGTACATCAATAATACTATGTATTTTGGTTTGTGGAGAAATATTTTGTATTCGCCCTGGCCTTTATTTTTGTTCTGGTGATTTTTAGGTCACCCGAGTCGCTCGGGTGACCTTATGATATTGTTATCTTGTTCCAGCATCATAGTGCATCCATTGTAAACTTTCGAACATTTTCAACTTCTCTTGAACAGCTCATTGAATTCTAACCAAATTTGGCATATAGCATTTAAGGGTAAAAGGGAACCAAAATTGTGAATTTCATGGACCCTTGGTCTTGAGTTGTGAGGGCAAAACCCTCAGCATTGATACAATCTTTAAAAATCTTTACTTCAGGACATAAAGCAGTCAAACTGTTTACATGATTATAATAAGCAGCCTCTATCAAATATGTGAAATTCATGACCCCTGGGTAGGGCTAAGTTGGTCATATATCATGGAAAAACTTCTTTACTTCTGGACATCAAGCAGTTGAACTGTTTGCATGATTGTAATGAGTACTCAAGTCTAAAAATTCCCAAAGTCTTGAAATTTGTGACCCCTGGGTTTGGGTTCAAAGGGGGTCATATAATTTGGTCATATATTGAAAATGCATTATATCTTTAATAACTTCTTGACTTCGGAACACCAAGGAGGCAAAATGTTTGCATGATTACATGTCTGATGAGCACTGAGTCATCTGCTTAAATTGTGAAATGAGTCTGGGGATCAGGTTCTAATATTACATGAGCAAGTAAGCTTGGAGTTTTCTATTGAATTTACTCCTAGGAGTAGGAACTTTGGGTCCTATGGCAAATTACCTAATGATGTTAGACATTTTTGTATATTAATGATTTTAAAAATTTCATGCACATGAGCTTTGGATAATGTGGTGCATTGTACCCAGGTGACCGGTAAGGCACATTAAAGCCTCTTGTTGATGAATTCTGACACCAAAGAGGTCCATAAACCGGTTTGCTTCTTCAAAATGTCTATATCTGTTTTTCTGCTTAGGCATTTTAATTTTTCTTGATTAATTCCTTTTCGGTGGTTATTGGGTTGGGTTTTTTATTGGGGTGGGTGGGGGAGAGGGGGTAGCTTGTCTGTAAGGTTCTCATATTTCTTACCGGTACTTATTCTCAAATCTCAAGAATAACTGGACCAAATCCAACCAAATTTGTCATAAAGCATCCTTGCTTGAAGGAGATTCAGATTTATTGAACTAATTACAAAATTAGTATTGAAATACATGTACCATAACAAATAAGTTATTAACTCTGAAAAGCTGAAACAGTAATGAATATGAATTAAATTCATTTTCATTATTCACCCCCACCCCCAAACCCCCCTTGCAAAACTATTTCTGGGGGGGGGGGGGGTAAAATAAATTGGCATTAAACTTTCTGTGATCTATCAAACAAGAATCATATAACTTTTTTTGAGAATTATATTACGAATGTACCAAAAAAGTGGTAAATTTAGTGCGTTTTATAAATGTCGAAACCCAAACAAGTGGAAGTGAAAAGTAATCCCATAGACGATTTATTTCAGAACTGGAGGAGTTTTTTGGATGAGGGACCGGGAATTGTTGTACAAGGATATAACTTTGGATTCATAATTAATACAAACGCCAGCCACATCAGAAGATTAATTAAGATCCTATTTATTCCGAACCGGTTCCAAATGATACTGACTGGCTAATGATAAATATATGATAATTTGATTCTCTGATATACTTATGACCTGCAATACTTCTAACCCCAGGCACACGGTTCTTCAAGGTGATGGGGGGGGGGGGGTCAGTTTGAAGATTGACTTTTAAAATCTAGGAGGGGGTGGGTCCATGATTTTTACAAACTTGAATCTGCACTATGTCAGGAAGCTTTCATGTAAATTTCTACTTTCCTGGCCCAGTGGTTCTTGAGAAGATCTTTAAAGATTTTCCCTATATATTTGTATGTAAAACTTTGATCCCATATTGTGACCCTGTCCTACCCCCGGGGGTCATGATTTTAGTGAACTCGAATTTGCACTATGTCAGAGAGCTTTTATGTAAATCTCAGCTTTTCTGGCCCAGCGGTTCTTGAGAAGATTCTAAAAGATTCCCCCTATATATTTGTATGTAAAACTTTGATCCTCTATTGTGGCCCCATCCTATACCTGGGGTTCATGATTTTAACAAACTTGAATCTGCACTATGTCAGGAAGCTTTCATGTTAATGTTAGCTCTTCTGGCTCAGTGGCTCTTGAGAAAAAGATTCTTAAATGACCCCACCCTATTTTTGCGCTTTTGTTATTATCTCTCCTTTGAAAGGGACATGACCCTTCCTTTGAATAAACTGGAAAGCCTTTTGTCCAAGGATGCTTTCTACCAAGTTTGGAAGTTTGGTTGAAATTGGCCCAGTGGTTCTGGAAAAATCGAAAATGTAAAAAGTTTACAGACAGACGGACAACAGGCGATCACAAAAGCTCACTTGACCACTCAGCTCAGGTGAGCTAAAAAGAGGGCAACCCCCCCTCCCCCGTTGTACGTGTCTACACCCTACAACCCCCCCCCCCCCCCCTCCACTAACGGTTCTACGTACCTAAACCCCATCCCGATTCCGAAACTTTTCATATCCATATCAGAATTTTAGAATATCATTTTCTTTAGGATTTTTATATTACAGGTCATAATTTTCTTTAGGGTTTTTATATTACAGGTGAATAAAATCATCATGAACATAAATGGCTACTTAACATTCTTTTACAATACAATTTGCTCTAACAGGGCTTTGTAGAAACTGCTGATGAAACAATTACGCCTAATGATACAACCTACATTAAGGGGTTCAGTTGCAACGCTTAATGATACAAATTATCGCATTAACAGTCTACAGTGTAAACCGTTAATGTTACAATCATTTGTAGTGCTGTTGCAATGTTTCATGATACAAGCACATGTTTGCAGTCCAAACCGCTAATGATACAACAAGTAGTACCATGAAGCGTCGCATTAGTTGCTCAATGCTACAAATCTGCAGTACGTGTTTGGTTGAACTTTTCTTCTTTTTTTTTCAAGGTAACCCAGTTTTTCCATGGGGTCCAACTGTTTTGGGGGTGCATAGCAGTAATAAAAATGTGAAACTCATAAATTCCAGTGTAGATTGGGGTTGGGCGGTAGGGCCCCTTAAACCTCATATTCTCCCTCCCCCCCCCCCCCCCCCCCCCTGGATCTGCTGTATGTTTTAATTATCAGTTACACAGATCAACTTTTTAGCTCACCTGAGCCGAAGTCTTAAGTGAGCTTTTCTGATCACATTTTGTTCGTCTGTCTGTCCGTCCGTCCGTAAACTTTTAATATTTTCGACCTTTTCTCCATAAATGCTTAACCAATTTCAATCAAATTTGTCATAAATCATCCTTTGATTCAAGTTTTTCAAATGAGGGAACATGCCTCCTTGAAAGGGGAGAAAATCAAGAAAGTGCAAAAATATGGAGGGGTCATTTAAAAATCATTTTATAATCTTCTCAAAACCACTGGGCCAGAAGAGTGGAGATTCACATGAAAGCTTCTTGAGATAGAGTCGATTTAAATTTATTCAGATCATGGCCCCGGGGAATGGGTGGGCCACCATAGGAGATCAAAGTTTTTCATGCTAATATATAGGAAAATCTTCTCCAGAACCAATGGGTCAATTTCAATTAAACTTGGTACAAATCATCCTTGGGTGAAGGGAATTCAAGTTTGTTCAAATGAAGGGCCATTCCCTTGAAGGGGAAATAATCACGAGAGGGCAAAAATGGGGGGGGGGGGCATTCAAACATCTTTTTCTCAAGAACCAATGGGCCAGCATATCATGGGTCAAGTTCTTTACCTAAAAGCTTTCTGAAACACATGGATATAGGAAATATCTCTATATAAACTAGGGCTTTCATATTTTGTATATGCATTATTACAGCAAGACCTTTCATGTGATCCAATGGTGTGCAACCTTGACCTGGAAGTTTGACCTACTTCTAATTTTTAAAATTGACCTATTCAATATTCCCTGAACTATTATTTAAGGTAGATCTTTCATATTTTGTACATAATATTACACTTCATATGGCAAAACCATTAATTTCACTTCATGGCTTTTGGCGTTGTGATCTTGAACTCGAAGTTTGACCTACTTTTAAGAAAACATAACCTACTATCGATGTCGGATAAAAATCTAAATTCAAATAGTTAGGGAGGGGTTAAATCCTCCTGTAAGTTTCTGTCATCCGACATCGACGAAGAAAAAAGACAAGCGACTGTTGAAAACCATATAATATTTACATTTTAATGAACATTTAGTAGTTTTAATGTACACTTTCATTCGTGAATAAACAGTAGAAAAGGTATACAGAGTGTCATTAATAACTGTATGTTTTTACTTCGAATAGTTTCAACATTCATCATATTTAGTTTTAAGGGGATAATGGGGGAAAGGGTGGGGTGGGGGGGGGGGGCTTGGTGAAATATGTGAATTTAGTTTTTTGTCAGACATTGAAGTTTGAACTTGTGACCTTGGAATTGGACCTACTTTTTAAATCACTGACCTGTTCAATATCTCCTGAACTATTTAAAGTAGATCTTTCATATTTTGTATATAGATTTCTTATGGCAAGACTATTAGACCTTTCATTTCAATTAGATAATATCTTGTTTTACATTATTGATACTAAATTGAAACTAAATGGATATTTTGAAGGAGGGGTAGCCATTTATCAAAATTTGTAAATTTCAATATCTCAGGGTTTTGGTACCAGGGTGGGGCCAGGATGGTCAAAGTGATTAAATGTCTTTATTATTTGTAAGACTTCTTTAATATTGCTGACACTGTAGAAAAACCGAAGGCATCTTTAGGAAAAACAGAAAGGCATATATACAAAATTGGGAATTTCGCAACCCAAGGGTGGATCCAAAATAGTCATATAGTGTTAATGTAATATATATTGTGTTGTGTATAGTCTTTCATCAATAGTCCTGAACACTTTTGGGGGCTTTTGTGTGTGTGTGTGTGTGTGTTTTTAAATAGCACATCTTGTTTTATACTGCTACCTATATATACAGAAAATGAAAACTATTATAGATTTTGTAGCCCTTAGGGCTAGTGATAGTTTTAATGCTCATGTGACCGACACGATCTGTGGGGCTTCTTGTTTCATATTATCATGCGTGGAAGCAAATCAGTGGGAATTTCAAAAAAACACTAGTGTGCCCGATGAGTACAGTAATTTTCAACCTGTTTTCAGAAATTTTTTCAAAAATTTATTCCGGTATGATAATAGCTCGGTTTTTTGTATTTTGTTTTGTTTTGTTTTTCTATGGCAGTTCAGGTGGTATTTAAGTTTTAAAATAATACTCTTAGAACGAAGAATGAATCTATAATATGTGCCTTTGCCAGTAATTGTTATTGTGCTTGTGCAAATAAATCATTGTCATTGTAATCCAGGTAAGATATCTGCGGAATCATATGCCATATTTTTTGTGGAATAGTGAAAAAAAAAAAAAAAAAAAAAAAAAATGCGGAATCGTAACATTTTTATTGCGGAAACGGGGTGGGTATTTTTACCGCCAGACACAGCCGAACACCGACAACCACCAAAAACATTAGGTATATATTAAAATAAATCCCCAAAACAGACCATATGTGAATAATTCAACGTATTTAATTAATATAATGAACTAATATGCACTAATAATGTGATAAAATACTGTAAAAGTAATGTGGCTTGAATTTGATCGGGATGGGAGTCAAACGCTAAACTGTAATCTGATGTATTTCCCCCAAAAGGCCTAGTTGCACATGAAATGTTGGATTTTCCTATTTTTAGGTTTTAAAAAATGCTAAAAACATCATAAATTATTTGTGATATTTGTTACAATAATTATGATACCCACCTTTCATACTATAAAGCACATCTTAGGTGTTCGGCGGTAGTATACAGATGTTCGGCGGTGGCTGTACATAACTTTTACAGTATTCTATCACATTATTAATGCATATAAGTTCATTATATTATTTAAATACGTTGAATTATTCACATATGGTCTGTTTTGGGGATTTATTTTAATATATACCTAATGTTTTTGGTGGTCGGCGGTGTTCGGCTGTGTCTGGCGGTAAAAATACCTACCGACGGAAACGTGGTGCACCGAAATATACAGTATATATAGCATTAGTATCTTTGTGACATTTTGCATCGTTCGTCACCTTGTTTCAGTACTTTCAGTACTTTGATTTTTAATTTGTGCCCAAACTTGTTGAACCCGACCAAATATAAGCGATAAAGTACCATAGCTTCCGGAAACTTCATGAGGGCCAATATCATGAATATGAACATCATATTTTTGAAATGTGACGAGTAAGCCATAGAGCACTAGTAAGGACTCCTGTCTTCTTTTTTATTTACCCTCCTCCTTTCAAAGAATAGGGGCATATTGCTTTGCACTTGTCGGTCGGTAGACCATTGTCAGCTCATTCACATTCTGTTAGTAAAGATACTGAGGTCACGTGGTCAAAGATCAAAGGTCAATCCATTCTGAACAGCTGGCTAGGGGCTAGGTATGGTGGCTGAGCTGCAGAATGGTCTTCATATCATACCATGATCTTATCTAGAACAGCAAAATCATGTAAGTCAAATTGGTGTTGATGCATCTCTGTGTTACATGAATTCATTTTCAGTTATGTTGTGATCCTTTAGGACTAGGTTGGGGCCACATAATATGGGGTCAAATTTTTTCATGGGAATTAAGATTGATTTAAAAAATCTTTTAAAATCACAACAGCTGAACAATGGTAGGGCCTGATATGGGCCTCTTGTTGTTAGAACATATCATCCATAACAAAAAACTTGATTTGAATCTACTCATTAGGTAACCATGCATATATCAATAGTTAAAGGTATATATACTAGTGAAGTGTAAAACAGTCCAGAAAACTGTTTGACACAAAGTAAGATAGATTACAAGGATATAGATTACAAGGATTTAATTTGTTGATTTCACGTGAAAGCTTCATCTTACAGAGCAGATTTAAGTTTGTTCATGTCATGACACCTGAGTAGATTTAAGTTTGTTCATGTCATGACACCTGGGTTAAGGTGGGTTCACTTATAGGGTTTTTATATATAGGAATATAGAAGCAGACTCTGAAAAGCTTCTCAATGGTACATTTGTAAAATTTCAAATTAGAACACAAGCATTCTCTTGTAGGGCAGATTCAAATTTGTTCACATCATGACCCACGGGTTCTAGGTTGGATCACTTGAGAAGGGGGCATAATTGTGAAATTAATGTTTTACATGAGAAAATGCAGTAGCTCGTGTGAGCAATTTGACCCATGGGCTTCTTGTTGAGTAGATACACAAAATTAGCCATGGATACCTGACAATGCATTGTGATTATTAGATCTGGCCTGGAGGTTATAAAACTTTTTTGAGCACGTTTTCATACTCAAACTCGAACTCCGTGCTCTAAATCGTACTCATACTCAAAAGTGAAGGCTATCAAACTTTTATAAAATTGTTCTCATACTCAAATGGAGTACATGCTCAAGATTTTCGAGTATGCTTGGAGCTTGCTCAGAGTAGTACTCAAACCAAACATGGCTAAGTTTGAGTATGAGTACTGTAAAAGTTTTATAACCTCCAGGCCTGGTGTTGTGCCATAGTGCGAGTTTGTCAATTACAAACCTCTAGATAGAGAAATAGATGAAATCTGAACCATGCTGGAGACTCAGTATTACTAGACGTATATAAATTGTGCGAAAGCTTATTTACTTTATTTGGTTGTGTTAGGTTCAAAAGTAATTCAACATTCTAAGAGTAGCTTTGAGAGGACATGCAATATGTGTATTTTAGCTATTCCTTTTTCCACTTTACAGGGTACGGGCTCAGGAAAGAAATAGCATGCATTTCATTTGGTTATCTGTAGTATACATAGGAACATTAGTTTTGGGAAATAAATATGATCCCCATTTGTTCCCCTCACGTGGACCATTTTTTGAGGGATGGTATATACGGTTAGTAGATTCTTACAACGGCAACAGTTTAGGATTACTCTTTGGACAAGTTCTACCAAGTCAATCTAATAGTTTTCAAAAGTATCCGCCGGCTTTGTGCAGCATCTTGGTGAGAGCTTGTTCTGTTACTGGATGCAAGCTTGTATCCTACGATGCAGCGTTTAATTCGTCTGACGTAATAGTTAGAGTGAGAGGTGAACCAGTTCATCAAAATCCAGATGACATATCGCCAGCTAACTTCACATGGAGTGCTGAAAATGCCGAAAACACCGTTTTCTTCCAGACAGATGCTGTGCAATCCTCATTTCAAGTAAAACTTGGCAATGTCTCTCTGTATGGCAAGTTGTCTTCTCCGCTACCTTGGGGTCCAAATGGCGAAGGACCAGGGGGATGGGTGGATAAACTCCCACTTCCGCTTCATTGGTTTGTTTACAGCCTTCGTTCAGCAGTTGTTTCTTATGAATTCAAAAACGGTAAAGAAATTGTGTATCGAGGAAGACAAGGAACCGCTCACATGGAGAAAAATTGGGGTAAATCGTTTCCAAAGGCATGGATATGGTCGCAGGGAATTTCTCCTAATAATGCATCGTATGCCATTTCTGGTGGACCTGTTCAGATAGGTCCACTTGCCGTCACAGCTTATTTGTTTGGATATAGAAATCCTTTGAAAGATATATCCATTGATTTTCATCCGTACGACAGTCGTGTTTCAGCACTAGAGGATGGGTGTCGTGGATTTGTAAATGTTACGGCAAAAGGATTGATCCATTCAGTGAATTTATATGTAACAGCGGATCTAACCTCTTTCAGTCAGTGTTTATATGGACCAGAAAGACAGGGTTTCCGACCAGTTTGTAAGGAGAGCTACGAAGCTTCGGCCGCTATTTCTGTCTATAGGTTTGACGATCTTATTGACAAGCAATTCCTAACCAACGTTGCATTAGAATTTGGCGGAGATCACGTTTGTGGCGGTTGTCCTTCACATACTCGTTAACATTCCACTATCTGTATTTCATCGTGCTAAGAAGACAAATTTTATGATTAGATTTTCTTCACTATGTACAGTGCATTTATGTAACCAAATGGAATTGCTGTATATCAGGAAATTTTTTCGCACTGGAAATGTTAGCTTTTTTGTTGAATGGGGAAAATTAACCAAATCTAAAAGCACTTATTTGTATTCATAGAAATAAATGATATTCTTGTTTTAAATGAAATTGCACTCCCCCCCCCCCCCTTTTTTTAAAATTCACTAAATATTACAGATGATGTAATTGCAGCACCAGATATACGGCATTTCCTCTGCAACAAAATATCTGTATGACCAAAAAGACAATACAGATAGACTTTGATGATGGCAGAGTAAAATGCTGATTAATTTTACAAAATGATTAATGATGCATTGTTTTTCAACCTGGTTAATCAGTAGAGAAGTAGAGTCTCTTTACATCTCTGAAACTATCAAAACAAAAATATAGACTGCCATTAGAATCATTTGTATAGGGGCCTACCTAAATATTGTATCCAATTTTTTTACTCTGTACAAATATAAAATTTCATAGAAATCAGCAAAATGGCTGAAAGAATCGGTTACCAGTCACGTAATGTATATATAGTTATCGTAGATATTTTAAAAGGTGGTGATACATTGATTTTTAACTAGTGAAAGTATCGGTCATTCTCTCACCAGAGGGCGCGTTACGCAAGCTTCTCTTACACCTTTGCCAGGCTGCGTTCAAGGTCGTAGCAGCTAGCCTACGGGCTAAGTATGATGGCTGATTTGTGCCATTTTACAATTTTTCTTTTCGTTATTATAAGGCGAAAAGTTGCTAATATTATAATTTTGTCGTCTTTTCATTATTTTAGTGACGAAAAGTCGCTAAATATCGTTTTGTTGTATTTTCTCGAAATAACAAAAAGACGATAAGGTGGAAAATGGCACAAATCAGCCACCATACCTAGCCAGCTACGATCTTGAATGCTGCCCACGCTTGGAACGACGTGACAATATAATCACATGATCTAAAACAATCATTCTCGTTCCCTTTCCCTTTGAAAGTTTAGGCAGCAGGTGATACAACAAACTGTTTTCATAGCCCACTGGCACGTTGTTTAGTATATTTTTTACCATTTAGCTGTTTAATGTGTCTTATTTTACAAGTTTTATCGTATTTTTTACAGCCTTTCTTACTTTTGATTCCATGTTTACATTAAATCTCCACCATGTGAAATACCCTACATTCACACGCATATTTACGAAGTAACTCAAAATTTAGGATCAGAAAATTTACAGTAATTGCACCAAAAGCATTTCATAATATGCCCAAAACATAAATGTGCTTGCAAATCGGAAGGCCTCGGGAACACGTAGTGCAAGTAGCACACGGAACTCTGGGTAGAGAATGAGTATCGGTAGGTTGCCGATTTCGCTGCAACGTGTATCAAATCAAAAACGCAGGTCGACTGAGTAGCATATCGCCATTTGGTCAAACATGCAACGCCATAACGATAACGATAACGATATACATCGATATACATAACGATAGTGGTTATTGGAAGTATTTAAGCAGAGTTAATGAAATGTATATATGGTGTGCCTTTTTAAATACTGAGTAAGATGATCTCGATTACATGTATATATAGTACTGTGTGGGATGATTGAATTGTATTGATGCAAAATACACAACTGATGCTTCCAACACACACAATCCGAGGCCCCATGTCACAGCAGGTGTGGCACGATAAAGATCCCTTCCTGCTCAAAGGCCGTAAGCGCCGTGCATAGGCGTAAATTTTGCTTCCTTTCATCGGCAATGGTGACGTCTCCATATGAGTGAAAAATTCTCAGAGGGACGTTAAACAATAATCAATCAATCTTCTCCAATCTTCTCCAGAACCACTGGTACAATTTTAATCAAACTTGGTATACATCACCTTTGGGTAGAGGAGATCCAAGTTTGTTCAAATGAAGGGGCACGCTCCCTTCAAAGGGGATACAATCAATGAAAGACAAAAATAGGTTGGGGCCATTTAAAAATAGTAAATTCAAGTTTGTTAAAAACATCGACGTTTAACATGCGGGTATTTAGGGAAAATCTTACAACAGGTTCATGATTAGTCATTTTAGTATGCTAACATCCCTGTGTAGTGCAGATTCAAGCGTATCAAATCATGATCCCCGGGAGTAGAATGAGGCCACAATAGGGGATGAAAATCGTACTTATACTCCAACTACCCTTTTTCAAAAGATGAAATTCTTCAAAACCATGCTTCAGTTTTAGACACATTTAATATCCCAGTCAATGGGTCGAATAAATATGAGTTACCGTACCTATACTGGATTCCTAAACTACATAAAAACCCTTACAAAGAAAGATACATTGTTGGACCCAGTAAGTGCTCTACCAACCCCTATCTTTGCTCCTAACGAAAATATTAACAGCTGCGAAGGAGAAACTTCAAACTTACTGTGTGTCTACATATGCCAGAAGTGGTGTAAATCGAATGTGGATTCTAAAAAATTCATAAGAACTTTTAGTAAACTTTAAATCGCAAAACTTCTCAAATCAACAACATCAAAACGTATGACTTTTCAACTTTACACGACCATTCCTCACGATAAATTAAAGACTAGACTTTTTGACATAGACATTACTTCTTCAACAAAAATGGAAAACGTAAATGTTCATATCTAGGGATCAGTCATCCCCCAAAAAAAATTAAAAATACTTTGTTAAACACCACTTTGATTCCATGCACAAGTACTCTGAGGTTGAAATAAAAAATATGCTGGAGTTCCTCATTGACAATATCTTCGTGGTCTTTGGTGATCAGGTCTTTCAACAGTCTGTTGGAATTCCCATGGGCACGAATTGTGCTCCTTTGTTAGCTGACCTGTTTTTATATTCCTGTGAAGCAGAATTATTCAAAAACTTCTACGTGAGAAGTAAAACAATTTTGCTGTGGCCTTCAATTCGACATCTAGATGTATCGACGACGTTTTATCTATTAACAAAAATAACTTTCATTCACATGTTGATTAGATATATCCCTGTTAACTCGAAATAGAAGACACCACAGAGTCGTCCACTTCTGCTTTATACTTAGATATTTTATTTAAAGTAGATACATGTACTAACGGCAAACTAACAACTCGACTTTAAGACAAACGGGATGATTTCAGCTTCTCCATCGTCAAGTTCCCATATCTGTGTAGCAATATTCCATTATCACCTGCATATGGTGTATCTCTCAACAGATTCGATACACAAGAGCTTGTTCTGCGTATGGTCAATTTTTAAATCGAGGCAGGCTACTGACAAACAAGTTGGTGCAGGGATTTCACCAGTCTCGTTTAAAGCCAGAATCTCGCAAATTTTATGGTCGTTATGACGATCTAGTTTGCCAATACAGCCTATCATTGAGTCAAATGCTGTCTGACGTGTTTCATACCGATTGTTAGACCGTCCTTGGCACACTGCTTTTGACTACGAAAAACTCCGTTTACCTTATCAAGATACAGGACTCACGGCGGGTGTGATCGGTCGACAAGGGATGCTTACTCCTCCTAGGCACCTGATCCCACCTCTGGTGTGTCCAGGGGTCCGTGTTTGCCCAACTTTCTATTTTGTGTTCCTTAAATAAGTTATGAGATTGATCACTGTTCGTTATCTTCACCTTTCACATACGAATTTATAGGGATGGTTGTTTTCAGTCATTGGCACGTCACCAGCTTTGGGTGAAGTACTAAACATTTAGACCTATGCTTAGCGCTCAGTGCCGTAGCATTGAGGACTCTTTAATTTGCCAACGCCTGTCGCGAGACGGGACCTCCGATTTTAAGGTAATGTCCGAAAGACCTGTGATTCTCAATTCGAAATGCCGAGCGTTTGGCGAAGGAGCAATCACTATCCATGTTTACGTCTTAGGTTTGACATGACCATGGCACGAGCAGGGATCGAACTCACTACCTCCTGGTTTTGAAGCGAACGATCTACCAGTTTGGGCTTTGTTGATCTTTTCTTAGATCCTGTGGGGATCCAGGTTAGAATAGGTCCTCCGTACTCCTTGTTTGTCGTAAGAGGCGACTAAATGGGGCGGTCCTTCGGATGAGACTGCAAAAACCGAGGTCCCGTGTCACAGCAGATGTTACACGATAAAGACCCCTCCCTGCTCAAAGGCCTTAAGCGCCGAGCATGGGCCTAAATTTTGCAGTCCTTCACCGGCAATGGTGACGTCTCCATATGAGTGAAATATTCTCGAGAGGGACGTTAAACAATTTACAAATACCTTTTCTTTGAAAGAGTTATGGGCCTTTAGCTGAGCAAATGATACTAAAAAAGTGGGACCCTTTTCTGAAGATTGCCATTACAATGATGTAGTAGGTCTTTTGACTCAATAAAATTATTTAAGAGTGTAGATTGTCCTGACGCAGTGTACTAGGGCGCGGATTGTCCTTATAAAACATAGTACTTCAGTGTAGATTATCATGAGTTATTGCGGTATGGAGCGATTATCATGACTGGGTTATTGCGCATGACTGGGTTATTGCGGTATGGAGCGATTATCATGACTGGGTTATTGCGGTATGGAGCGATTATCATGACTGGGTTATTGCGGTATGGAGCGATTATCATGACTGGGTTATTGCGGTATGGAGCGATTATCATGACTGGGTTATTGCGGTATGGAGCGATTATCATGACTGAGTTATTGCGGTATGGAGCGAGTGTCCTGACAGTGACTGTTGGTGGGTTGTTAACATTCAGGGTCATGGCATCCGATTGTATTGTATTGATCTTCAGACACATGTTTCCTGCATACTTGTATAGTCTATTAATTTTGCCTGGAATATGCTTGTGAGAGTGGGCAAACAAGGCGATGTCAGACGTCCAGGTTCTTTAGTGTGGTGGATATACCCTATCTAATGTCACATAGAATGACAGATGTCGTGTATGTAATGGCTCAGTCTTTGACTATAAATGAGATTGTTGGTGACGTTACACAGCCCGATAAACTCGTGTCCACTCCAAACTCAATGTTACAGTTTCCATTCCTGCATTTGAAGCTGACATAGAAACTTTTGACGATGTTTATTAGATATTGTGGGATGTCATGTTATCGAACGGTCATCCAAAGATTGTCTGTGAATTCTGTGAAAAGGCTTTTTCGAAGTCAATAAAATTAATACAAAAATGCCTTGGACATTCTCTACATTGTAAATATTTGATTTTGCTGTCTGACGTGTTTCATACCGATTATAAAACCGTTCTTGGCACACTGATTTTGACTGCGGATAACTCCGTTTACTTAATCAAGATATAGGGTGTGACCGGTCGACAGGGGATGCTTACTCCTCCTAGGTATCTGATCCCACCTCTGGTGTGTCCAGGGGTCCGTATTTACCCAACTATCTATTTATTTTGTATGTATTTTGTGTTGCTTATGGGAGTTGATCGCTGTTCGTTATTTTCACCTTTCATCAATACGTCCATGCTCTAGCTTCACATCCGGAATTCTGTCCTATGGTAACTTTGTCCATGATCTTACTTGGGATGGAAAGTAGAGTTATACAATAGTTAAACAATAGTCGCTTAAATTGCCTTACTATGATTGATTGTTTAACGTCCTCTCGAGAATTTTTCATTCATGGGAACGTCAACAATACCGGTGAAGGGCCACAAATTTAGGCCGATGCTCGGCGCTTACGGCCATTGAGAAGTGAGTGTTCTTTAGCGTGCCACACCTCCTGTGACACGGGACATCCGTATTTAAGGTCATCTCCGGAGGCCCGTGACATTCACACCTGATGCCGAGCGATGAAACTGTCACTACCTGTTTTAACGACTTAGGTCTACATGTCGTGGCCGAGATTCGAACCCCGACCTTCCGCATGCGGGGCGAACGCTCTACCTCTAGACCACAGCGGCGGTTCGCCTTACTTTGATATTTTGATGACTCCATTTTTTTATTCGTCTGGTATGTGTTGCTGTTCAAGATGTCATGGAAAAAAAGTTGTGAAACAGGGACTGGAAGAAGTGGATCCTTGGCTAAGAGAGTTTTGTATTAAGTTATCACTTTCAGTAGATTTTATATCCTATAGAGTTTTTATTACAGACACAATTTCTGAAATGTGTGGCGATTCAATGTTGATATCTAGGTCTGTTTCTGGATCACTGATCTTGTGCTCTTGACTTGGAGGGAGTCTGTTTGAACATTAGAATGTTCTGTTCATCGTTCCTCTTAATCCTCTGATGACAGAGAATTTTCGTCTTTCACGGGTATGTTGGGAGATGGTCAATTTCTGTCACACACCTCCATTGTTATTTTGTAAAAGCGTCCTTAATCTCCTCTGCAGCTTTTGTTGCTAGGGCAGCGCGCAATTCCCTTTTCTCTTCCTTCTGTATATCACTATATTCCTCTTTGAGCCTCACAGATCTTGCCTCCTATACTTTCTTTCAGACAGCTCTTCTTCAGCTAATTATTATCCTTGATCTAAGCATTATCCAGTCTTTGCTCTATACCCAACACACTTTTCAATAGACTCGGTGAAGGTGTTGCAAAAATGTTCTGACTCTAGGTTTTGCAGCACGTCACAACTATTTCTAATTGTAGTGTTGAATTCTACACAAGGAAAAGTGCCACATATGGTCCTCATATGAAGTGAGTTTCTTATGAGGATCATATGCAAGTCATGTGTGTATCATATCAAACTCACTTCATATGAGAATCACATGTGGCAAACGTATGATTCTCATATGTAGAAAATCAAGATATATCTGTTCTGTTCTCTCCACGTGTTCCTTCCCGATGTGTTATAGATATTGTTGCCAGATGGTGGTCATTATCAACATCGGTGTACTTCTTGTCACCCTCATATCAAATAAAGGTGACCGTCTCCACTTGCCATTCATGATGATGAAATATGAAGATGACAAACAGTGTTCAATCTCATAACTCCTATAAGCAATACAAAATAGAGAGTTGGGCAAACACACACCTCTGGATATACCAGAGGTGGGATCAGGCCCCGCCGTCACCAAAAGTTCCTTTTCCTCAACCTCAACTCAAATCCAGGTGTCCGGGAGGAGTAAGCATTCCCTCTGTATCTCGATCAGGCAAACAGAGTTATCCGTAGTTAACATCAGTGTACCAAGAATATGATCAATTTAATTTCTCTCGTGTTTTGATGGGGGAAACAACGTTTCTTCAATTACATGTGTTAGGGGCCTCCGTGGCCGAGTGGTTAGAGCATCGCGCTCAAAATCACACGCCCTCTCACCTCTGTCGGCGCGGGTTCGAATCCCGCTCGCGCCGGTAAGTGAGAAAGTTTCCCAGTTTACTTTCGGAAGGTCGGTGGTCTCTTCCCAGGTACATTGTATCTGGGTTCTCTCTTCCACCAATAAAAACTAGGCGCCACCAGATAACTGAAAAATTGTTCAGTGTGGCGGAAAACATCAATCAATCAATTACATGTGGATACCGGCAGTCAGTGATACAAAAATCTGCAAGGCTTTCCTCGTTCTCATTTATGGTTCCACAACCATGTTCTCCCATTGCAATGTTGAAAAGTTCTTGTAAGGTCATTGATGTCGCCTATTATGATCTTGGTACATGTATCATGGTCTGGTGTATTGTCCAATGCCTGTTGCAGATGTTTGAAAAGTATTTACCTCCTCATCCACATCAACACTGGAATAATGTCATGTTGACTTGCTTCCTTTCAGTCGTATTTATGTTAACTAGCTTCCACTCCATCAAACACTTTTCAAACCCTTTTATAGTGACTACACCCTCATGATATCCATCTTTTCGATTGATGAACAGTACTGACTCACCTGAATCAGTCTACATGCTTTCACTGATTCCTGGCATACGCAGGTTCTATCTCCTCATGTCGGCTGTTATTTGTGCTAGCTTACCAGTGGTATCATGCAAGTTCCCAGTTCCTATTCTGATCTTTTTATTGTTGAGGGCCCTGTTCCTGTTAGAAGTTCCCCCTTGTCTTTCACTGTGTACAGTCATACTGACTCCATTGATGATTATTGGGAGGTTCTCATCCACAGTTAATAAAGATATATCTTCCTCGTTACTCCACAACAATGAGTTTTTATGAGTTCGGGTTTAAAGTTCAAAGCCCTGGACCAGAAGGACCAATAATTTTTTCTGTCAGGGTGTCCTTTCCCTGGCGACAGGTGAGATAATTTAAGGCGTGGAGACTCATTTTTGTCGCTGCCACTCAAATACCCGTACCTAAACATTCCCATGAACACTTACAGGCAGAATTTATTTTGCAATGGTGTGCATTGACTTGAGGGTTTAGGTGGTAAGATCTAGTGGTATGGGTGTGACACATATGATTCAATTGATAGTCAACACGATAATGAATTGATATTGATACGATATTGTCGATGTGGAGGATCTCAACGGTCATGATTCAATATCGATACGATATCGACCGGAAAAATTATTAAGACTATAAGTACCATGCATGATTCAGATGATAATCAACACGATAATGATTCCATATCGAGACAGAAAATCCTCAACAATCGTGATTCACTGCCAATATGATATCGACTATACAAACCCTTAGGATTGCGGCCTCAGTACTATCACTGGTATTAAACTGATGATAGTAACGATTGTTACTATCATCCCAAGATGGCGGAAGGAAATTCCGGAAAGACCACGTTTACTTATATCTATTTGTATTGTTTATTTGCGAATGATATGTAGGTAAGAAATATCATACACTAGCAACAATTACGATCAGGTGTTATTTTATCTTTTATACGGCTCATATGAACAGAAAATTCGTCGTTGAAAAAACAGCGAGGATGATAGTAACGAAAGTTCTTGCGTTACTATCATCATTCATTTCCGTTACTATTGTAACCTGTTACTTGATTTTCTACTTTTAACATGTTTGGATCAATAATAAGTAGTGACATTGTATTGTGCATTACGATGTATTCCTTCAGAAGTGGTCTCGTATATTTTGACATGTCTCATGTTTACACGTGTTCCGATAGTTAAGTTATTCATTTACGAGTTTAGAGCAATCTCGAGTCATTTCATGTACTTACGTGCATTCCCTTGAATAATTCCTGTTCTAATTACCAGTTTTAGTTTCACGAGGGGTAGTAGTAGTAATAATATTGGGGAATGTCGGGTGGATTATTAAATTTCATGTTTTTGGCTGCCATCATCTTTTTACGAGTGCAGTATCACTCGTCACTTCCGGTTTGGTGACGAAGAGATTTACGATGGTTGTGAGATAGTATTTACTATGTGAATCAGTTAGACATATGAATTGATGTTCTGTAACAATTTGAGGTTAAGAATTCGTTGTTATTTATTACATACTACATGTAACCAGTCATATCTTAAGGAACTATATTTGTTTACGGTATCGTTGATAGTAACTGTATTCGTGCGCACACAAGACAGAGTATGTTTAACCCACATGCACGAGATATTGTGATATTTATTTACTTGTTTAGATTAGCAAATTGAGCTTTTTAATGTATGTTATTCAGTTTTAATTATTGGTACTTATTGATATTCCTTTCGCGCTTGTACGGTAGCCTGTACGGGAAAAAGTAGTTCTGTGTGGGAAATTGTGTGGGAGCCGATGCCACCGTACAAGTCGCTGATTGGTTAGAGGCCTGTACGGTATGTTTTGATTGGTTAACTATAGTCATGTGGTCTAGGACCGAAGGTTATATAAGTAAGCTCGCTACGTTACTACGGCAGATTTCTACAAGTTGAGCGGCGGTAACATTCAAATCTCTTAGAAGAAAATTAAGGTGAGACTACTCATAATGTAATAATCATAGTAAAAACTTAGTTAGAAATCTCCTACCACACTGGACAACCAAAACTTGTATTTCTGAAAATTCAGCACTTGTATAAAGCCTGTCGTAGTATACAGAGTTCACCACATTAAGGGATTTTTATTGTGCCTTGTTTTGTTTATTCATCATAATAAATACAGATTAAGACTGAAAAGTTTCTAGTATTCTTCACCAAACATGGAAGAGAAGTGTGATTGAGATATTGTTTATTGAAGTTAAATGATCTTTGGAATTATCCTGACATGAGTGGATCTGCTGAGGATTCAGAAATATACAAGCAAACTCCTATCCTTGGGTAGCTTACACTATTATAATGATTAGTGAAAAACACAGAGTAGACCTAGATTCAGGGCAATAATGGAATGACCTGTTTTCCCTCAAAGTGGACTACTCTGAAGGGTATATATTAGAGCGCACTGAGAGTTTCAGGATAGTCTGATTCAGAGCAGCTGTTGGAAAGCTGAAGAAAGAAATTAGAGGGGTAAGAATAAATAATTAAAGAAAGGGTAGAATTGTAGAGTAGCACCAGTGGCAAGAATCTCGGGGAATTGAGGCGAGATACTGGGGGCTGTAAATCGAAAGATTGAAACACCTAGTATCCGCCATCAATAGGAACCTGTGGCAAGGTACACGGTGCCAAGAGTTACCCAATGCTTAGAATCGAAGCCCGCCTCATAACTTTCGTAATTAAAGATAAAAGAACCCAGATAGGTTAGAGAAAAATTATTATACTGTAGTGTATATAAATCAATCATAGACTCAGGTAGAGTTAGAGGAAAATTTATCTCCTTAGAATCCTACGCAAGGGTACACGTTACACTACCATCCTCGCTGTTTTCTCTGTTCATGTGAGCCGTATACAAGATGAAATAACACCTGATCGTAATTGTTGCTAGTGTATGATATTTCTTACCTATATATCATTCGCAAATAAACAATACAAATAGATATAATAAGTAAACGTGGTCTTTCCGGAATTTCCTTCCACCATCTTGGGATGATAGTAACGATCGTTACTATCATCAGTTTAATACCAGTGACTATACCCAGTATTGTTAAATGTCGATATCGTACTGATAGCGTTTCAATATTGTCGATATCTAAATACTCAATGAACGTTCATCACATTATTGTGTAAACACATATCTTTCGCGTTATTATGCCTTTGTTTTGCGTTATTGCCCACTTGTGTTCGCATTATTTAAGTCATCCCATTAATAGGCTTTCGTACTGTAATACATGTATGTACTACTATATATTGTAGCGAGAAGTGCATACAAAAAACTCAGCCTCCTAAAAGAGAGCTAAATTTGCTATCGGCAGGAAAAACATGTCAAAAATGTATATTAATACATTTATAAGGCCAATTCTTGAATATACTTCTTTAGCACAGGATGGTTGCTATATACTTTTGACAATTTAGAAAAAAAGTTCAGTTAAGTACCTGAAGAATCGTTACAGGTTTAGCAATTCTAGCTTTGAAAGAATATATTTATAAACAAACTGGGAAGCTCTTGTCAGTCGACGTGCCATCGTCAAACTAACAAATATGTTCAAATTTATGCCTGACAAGTGCCTGAATACTTTAGCTTTATTGTATTCCCCCTAAATCATAACATGTTTCACAGTGTGATGTACACGGAATGGGGAAGATTACAGGGCTCCAACCAGCAGACCACAACCTTTATTTGTACCTGGCGCTGTTCGGTCATTCACTCAGAATAGAAAGAGAGACAACCTCTTTCTCGTTACATTATACTCTACAGGAATGATCTGGAAGCCGCCTATTTGGTAAACGCACTATCAATATTCAGTGGCGTAGCTTCCATTGAGGCAACCGAGGCAGCTGCCTCGGTAAAAAAAAAACCCCACCTTTTACGTTGTTAAAATGTCGATAGCTTCTGGGGGGCGCAGTCCCCCAGACCCCCTGCCTCGGTAATATTCGAACCCAAGCTACGCCTATGATATTAAGACATCACTGTTTACTAAATTAGGATCTGTACCGATGAAATACCATTGCTTTATGACACTGTTTTCACATTTATTCTTCTTTAAAGATATCTCATAAATTTGATAAGATATCTTCTAAAGTTTATGAGATGTCTTATATCCTTTATATAAATTACAACCTATCTTCTAGAAGATATGAGATGTCTTATATTTGTTTTCTTCATTAGATATCTTATAAAACAAATATGATATCTTATATGTTTTATAAGATATCTCATAAACTTTATAAGATATGTTATATATTTTATACGATATGTTATATATTTTATAAGATATGTTATATATTTTATAAGATATGTCATTAATGAATTTTTATAAGATATCTCTTAAACTTTATAAGATATCGTATAACTTCTATAAGATATCTTACAACTTTTATAAAATATCATAACTTTTATAAGATATCTTAAAACTTTTATAAGATATCTTATAACTTTTCAAAGATATCATAACTTTTATAAGATATATTATAAAAGAAAGTTTATAAGACGTCCCATGTATTTGATAAGATATCTCATAATCTTTATGAGATATCTTGTTTAACATACAAGATATCTTATAAAGTTTATGTAGATATCTTATTTAGTTTATAAGATATCTTATATATTTTATGAGATATCTTATAAACTGTAAATTATGAGATATTTAGATACTAGAAACAATCCATGTGACTTGATAAAGCTATTATGATAGACACACATTTATTACTATACGGGGCAATCGCTCCTTGTCTTATGAAATAATAACTGCTTTATTTCTCAACAATTCACAAATTTATAAACGAATCTGGAATGTATTGATACTAATGTACCCATATCACTCACCTGTGTTATTTACTGTAATCGTGTGATTTATTATTTATTATATTTATTACCATCAGGAGAGGAACTTATAAGTCACCAGATCTTGTTTTCAATCCCTTTGTACAATGTTAGCATACAAATAATTTGTTTGGACAGGATGCATAATAGTTGTTTGGACATGGTAAAGGGGATGGTAAAGGGAAGACAGAAAGTAAAAAGGAAATTAAGGAAAGAAAGAAAAGACGACCCCCCTACCGAATTCAACTACTGGGTGTCGGTGAATACTATATTACAGGTATAACATAATCATAGTGTTGTTTTTTATGTTTGGGTGATTTCTACAAAAGTTGTTTTTATTTGGGAGAAGACCTTCCATCCCCTGTTTGTACATACTATTTTAAAAATTGATTATGTAATATTTATCATTATCGGTTAGATTAAGATAAAAATCTTTATTCCAGTTGAATAAAAAATGTGTAAATATCAAATCGATACGCTGTTTTACAGTGTTAATCATTTGATTTCATAAATTCATGTCGCCCACTGGCAAACATTACAAAATAAATCGATATACTGAGGTATGCGGAACACCCCGAAATAAGATATCGGGTTCAAACTGTGTTCTTGACTGGCGCGGGAACCATGGAGAGAGATTTCGTTTGAAAATGGCGGCGCCCATAGAGGTGAAAGGGTGTCAAATTTTTTTAAAGTGATATAGGCCTAACTACTGCTTGACGTTAGTATAAGGAGGACTGATTTTCCGAAGGTACGTAGATTACATTCTTATATACACAGTGAAAGCTACAACATGATGATTTCACTTTAGGAAAATCTGAAAGTAGAATTTTTTTTAATTATTCGATTCATTGGGTTTAAACTGCGAAGATCGAAACTTGCGGCAGATGATAAATTGGTAGCTACCGGACGTTTGATTACAAGCAATATTATTTTATGAAGTACCCTGATATGTGTAGTGTTCCATAACGATAAATTTGTTTGATGCAGACTATCACCGAGTTGATATATAAATATACAGACAGGTGTGTACTAACCTGCTAACTATTTAAAGCGACTTCTGTGCTCGCTTTAATCCTCTTACCACGCACTGTTCAAACTTAGCGAAGTGCAAGATGTTTGCAGTGACTGTTTTTAAAGTAGGTAATCAGCCGTAACAATTTGAGTGTCTACTTATGTCTATTGGACTGCTGCATGTTTGATCAACCAATCTAGAGTCTGCACATTGTAATTTGTTTGTAATTTAGGCCTACTGCAGAAGACTTAAATGTTGCATAATGAGAAAAAAGAATGATTGCAGAATTTCAAACCTGGTATTTTGTTGATGTCTAATTTTCACACAGTGCACCAATCATTGGTTTGCCTTTATCAATGTTAAGGTTATAAATACCAGTCATTGGTTTGTCTTTATTAATGTTATACTAGTGTCCTATATTGATATTGGATATAAAATGTTTGTTAATTTCTTTTATGTATATTGATATATCAATATTGACTGGGTATTTGATTAATGTTTCATTCAGTGACAGTTATGTGTATGCTATTCTGTTGGGGATGCAGAGCATTTGGTGATATATATGGGAAATTTACACACATCATCATAAATTAAGCTGGTTCCAGTGTGGTAGACTACTTCATTGTATCCGAACAGTTGTTAGAAGATGTTTTGTATGTATATGCATCTGATTTTTTACCTTAAAAGTTTATGTTATAACGGTAAATGTGGGATCAAGATATACCAAAAAAATTCAGAATTCAGAGAATATTATCAATTTTGAATTCATATATCCAAATTCAAGTCACCAAACTAAAGGTGGGTAAAAAAGATGTAATGTAAATCTGTACATTGACCAGGTTTAAATTCAGTAAAAAGAAACAGGCACATACATATATAAATATACGGTTTTTAAATATATTAAAACAGATATATATTACCGTACAATGGCGTGAAAAAACTATTTGTCAATGGATTTTTCTCATACTTTTTGATTAGGATCAATGTAAATATGTTCAAATTATGTAGGGTTTCTTGTAAGGAATTATGAACATGGAAGAGTTTACTCCCCTGAAATGATTAACATTATGTTCCCGTTAAGCTTTCTCTATAATTAATTTCCCTCTGATTATAAGGAATGGATACATTTTACTGGTTTTATGAAAAGGGGTATCAATGATTTTTTTCTTTAAAACACATGAAAATTAAGGAATACTCATTTTTCAAAGTATCAAAGTAAAAGGCAGTTATTTAGCAGTTTCTTAACCTTAACAGTTAACCAATCTTGGCAGTTGTGAAACAGTTTCTAGTCTTTTCCTGTACTGCGTAAGGGCAATGTATAACTATCTTCTCATTTGTTATTTGTGTAACCAGAAGGAAGAAAATGCAATGGACCAGACAGGGATTTGAACCCAAGCCCCATGAATCTCTAGTCAGGTGCTCTACCAACTGAGCTATCTGTCCACCGACAATCAAACCTGTCTGACTGCTACATTCCTCCCTTCTTGAATTGTCTTTGGGCTCAAAGATACACAACCTTGATTATTTTTGCCCTGGCAGGACTTTCACCTGCAAGTCCAGGGGTGGTCACTGGCACAAAATGTAACTGGAAGGAAGAAAATGCAACAGACCTGACTGGAATTAGAACCCAGGTCCTATGAACCGGGCCCTATGAATCTCTAGTCTGGTGCTCTTCCAACTGAGTTATCTGGACACCGGCGATTGAATCCGTCTGACCGCTACATTTAATTAATCGTTAATGCTGTTTTAACGGTTGCAAACTGAGTTTTACAGGTGACACACTAGCGGTCACAAAAAACAAATGAAAAGATAGTTATTCTTATTTTAAAGCAATTTATGCATTTTGCTTGATGTTTACATCTTATTTTGATGAGTTTTGCTTTTTTTGTGATAGAAATATGACACGAAATATTTATGCTTGACATTATTTGAGTTGGAGGGAGAATGTATTTCATTGTTTATTCTTCAGGTTTTAAATTGAAAATTATTAATTATTTAAATTCAACCAATATGCTCAAGATTTATTCCCCATTGACAAAGATGAGGTATTCTCTCTCTCTTTTTCTCTAAAACAGACCTAACAATGTTTAAGCACAAGCTTGTAGGTCTCTTGGATAAAGAATAAAATAAACTGTTATCTTCTACTTATTCCATGTAAGTATGTAAATTTTAAGAGACAATAAAATACTGAAAGGACATGTGATAAGATGCCCATACTGTATTATTCCAAAGTAAACAGCAGTGAAGTGCCAGGTAGATAAAAACCTACAACTCAGATGTATATTTAATCTTTATTTCACAGAGTTTGAAATCCAGTTGACAGCATGTCGAGCCTATGTCCTGGAACACTCTTTTCTTTCCCAGGATTCAATAAGAAGTCTACCCCTGTCCCACCACAGACAACATCTGAAGAACTATCTAAGCGGTACCGCCGGTATGTCCAACATTCTGTGTTAATGTTAGATGCTCAGAGAGTAAGAGATGGTTTATATGATCAGTTTAAAGGTGGTTTAGAAGATGATGAAATTTGATTTGCATATGCACATACTGTATACATGTATTAAAAAGGGAATGACTGGTGGAAATTAACCATTGCTGCAGTGCTGGCTGACTGTAATTATAAGAGTTGAAGTCTAGAAGTCTAAACCCATAAAGCATTTAATGTAAATGACTGTTGTATTAAGACTGATCCAATCATTCAGTGGTTATTGATTTTACTAATCACAGGATATTTGTTTCATTAATTCAATTAAACTAACCAGTGTGGGGTAAACTGCTAAGGACGGACATATTCCAGCTTCTCTCTATAAATGATTTTTATTTTCCACATACATTGTAGTTTAGTAATCATTCCTTGCAGCCATTTCTCTAAGTACTCTTAAAAAGTATGACCAAATTCTATTTTACATATTATAAGCTTTTAAATGTAATTTGAGTTGATCAATATACATTGATCCATTTAATTAAGTAGAAAATCCTTGTTGATGTGTTTTGTAGAAAAACATATTTAAATCGATTTATGCTAGTTTTATCTTTAAAATGGGTATAAAGACTTTTTAAAAACTATGGTCTCTTCTTACATCTTCCTTTAGAACCATCTTGTTCAGTCATAGTAGTTTGATGAAAGCTTGTTTCTACAACATTGATCAATAATTGGACATGTGATATTACCACAACACCAGTGGAAAAAAAGGAATAGTCTTTCATCTCTTTTAGGGAATGTGTTTATCACTGTTGATTTTGATATCGCTGTAGTACAAACTTGTCATTTTAGAAATATAGGCTCTACATTGAACACTTGTGAGATAGAACTGAGTTTTTCTCCATTTGAAATTTTATCATTAAATTCCCAAGGCTTGTTAATGTTCAAACTCTCATTACATTCTCAAGATTTCAGATTGCATTAGTGTAGGGTTAAAGGTCAGAGTGAAAGAACACAATCATACAGTAGAAATAGAGGAATGTCTTTGAAGACATACATTGTATGCCACTTTTCACATCTATAAATCAACCTTCTGCAACTTGGATATGCACACACACACATGTGATGTTTTCTTTGGCATTGCGCAAACATAATGTTTACAGTTCAAGCACACACTTTAGAAAAACCAGTCTTGAACATTTGAAGCAGTATGTGCACTTTAATATATCTGCTGATAAAAATGTAACATGTTATCAGAAATTTTATCAGAGCTAGAATAAAAAAAAAATATCAATGAATTAAACATGAAAGCACTTCTGAGGGCCAGAACCCATTATATTACTTACAATTTAATTTCTGGAACATTCAACTGCATGTATTCATTTGTGTTTATGTTTGGAATGTACCACAAAGTTAAAGCTTTAAAAGAGATTTATTTTTGTGTTTTTCAACATAATATGTTAATATTCAATGTATGTTTTCAACACTTTAAAATGCTAAAGCTAAATTTCAATATTGTAAAATTGTTTCCACAGTCTGCAAACAACACTTTTAAAGGGCATATATAGTTTTATCTCCATTGAACTCTGTACAGTGCTTCTGTTGGGATTTCACAATGACAAAAATGACAATGCAGTCCTGACTGGTTCTCTTCAAGTGATGTCAAACTACAAAGATAAAATTTGTCTGATAATATTAATGATATAAAGACATTTATTATATACCCATCAATGTATCGTTCTTTGATACTGTGGATTTCACAGAATGTGATCCGGTTTTCCGGATCACCACACTGTGGTTTTCTGATTCCGTATCAGTATCCTCTGAAACTGATAATGTCACAATGACGTCACAATACCTCAACGCAACGTTTTTTGTTGAAAATATTGACCGTGTCACAAACAAAACTCCGTACACATAATATAATTTCACTGTATGTCTGTGTTATTGATAATTTGGATTACATTTATCTTAAAAATGTGGATTTAAAATACATAAGGGGGTATATAATAAATTTATCATTACTACAGTAACTTGATCCAAAGAGTCGGATCACATGGAGTTGACAGGCGCGGATCATCAGATCAAATTCGGCGCTACACGTCTCGTGTGGTCTGATGATCTGCACCTGTCAACTCTACGTGATCCGAGTCTTCGGATCAAGTTACTGTAGTAATAATATATATGTCTCTTGATTTTTTTCCACATTCACACTTATGAAAATGACTTCTATGTTTTAAACTTTAATAAAGATATCACTTATACATACAGGAAACTAGATATATTGCTCACTCTCTCTCTGTGTGTATATATATATAATATATATATATATATATATATATACGCACATATACACACACAAATATATATATATATATATATATATAAAAGCACTAAAAATGACCGACACGAACAACAGTGAATTGTCAAATTTTCGGGGCAACGTGTCCCTTCTTCAGGATGATAGAATATTTACATTGAAAAGGAAACTAAATCTACAACTAAACTACAAGTGCTGATAACAAACAAAACATCTACATATTTTATAAAATCATCGAGTTTAATCTGTGGCAATAGAAAAGTTTGTTCCCATCGAGCGTCAAGACTAAACTGAACTGATCAGTCCTGTGCAGGATCAAGTCAAAAACCAAGAACGAGTTAATTAATCAGTATCCTTAAGCTTATAAAGCATTTCATTACCATTATGTATTTTAAAACTTTATTTCTTTCACCTGCTTTAATTTTTTGTACCTGTCTCTAATTTATGTTATTATAAATACCCATATTATGGAATATTTTCTTTTAAATGGATTGCATAACAATTGAACATTGTTATAAGAGAGATAAAAAATATTTCTGGGTCAATAAGATTTCTTTTTTTCTTATCAAATATTAATGATATTGTCTGAACAATTATATCATATTTCAATTGATTGTTGTTAGAAACAAGTTGCAGTTGGATAAATACATACAAAATCAATTATTCTGTCACTTATCTGCTGATTACAAAGAACACTGACAAGAGAACAACTCAAATTTGTGTTCAAGTGAAACAGACACTATTGTTTATGAAAGCAAATTTACTTAATGATTTCTCTCCCTTTTATAGCCATCATAAACCACTAAGACAGTCTGGAATCTGATTTATGGTCGGCTATTGTAAGGATTTATGGTTGGTTTGGTTTAATTTCCTATTGATTGAATAGGAATAGCCAATATTCTTAATTCTTCATATGGGGATAGTTTGAACAATCCAATATTGCTTCCTGTGGAATCATTTTAATTTGTGAGGGCCAATGTTTGTGGGTATAAGCAGAATTTTGCTGGTTCGTGGGGACGTAATTTCGTGGGTAAATGATATGATGTCACTAACAGAGATAACTCTACTTGGTTTAAAAAAATGTTCAAGGACAAGTAAATTCGTGGATAAGAGTGACCCACGAAATCCACGAACATCAATCCCCCCACGAACAATGATGATTCCACAGTAATTATGATGATCCATATAATGGTAAATACTGAAAACATCAACTGTCAGTGTTAAAAAAAGAGCATCAAACAAAACATTGGTATTTTTCATACAATTTCAACTTTTCACATCTTCAACTTAATTATTCTCCAGATTTGGCAATTTCAACAAAATGTGCCATTTTGTGCTTTATTCATCAATGGCAATAAGTTATTTGTGCCTCACTGTAGTTGAATAACTAAAGTATTGATTTGCATGTGGTCAAATTTCATGGAGACATTCCATGTACAAAATTTCTTTATCAAGATGACCACCCCACCGATGTAATACTTGACATGACCCGTGTTGACTGGTCAGTTCCGTATATTGTGTGTATGATCCTCGTATCTAGTCCTTCCTAACCATGTCATGTTTTATGACCTTGTGTTGTCGACATTGACCTCTGAACCACTTACTGGGGTTCTTAGTAGAAATTCAGTAGGTGTGATACATGCGACAAGGCTTTTCCAGTAGTACACACATAGAATGTGTTGCCACCAGCAACATGCCTGGAAATGGAACATTATTATGCCTCTGAGATAAAAAAAAATATCTGCCTCTCTTTGTGTGTCTGCAGTTTTAACCTTGCTTTAACTTGAAGTCTTCTGAATGGTAAGGGATAGAGGCTTCATAAAATCTTGAATCACATTGTCAGAAGGCATAGCCTGTGTTATTAGAATAGGTATTTGGTTTCTCAGCAATAACTTGAAAATGGTTTGAACTTATTCATATTTGGACTATGGTCTCATAAAACCTTGTCTGATGTTGCCCATGAGTTCATGGGTCAAAGGGTGTAGTTTTTGTTTCTAAAAATAGATATTTGGTTTCTTAGTGATAACTAGGGAAGTGTTTGGACTTCTTGGTGTTTATATTTGCATCATAGGAAAGCTTGTCTGTGATTTCCTGTCACAAGGTATGACATCTGTTACTAAGGTATTCCTCTTACATGCTTTCCAGAAATAGGGTAGGTAGGTTGGATTTTTTTGGTGGACGAAGTATTAAAAAAGCTTGTAACTCCAGTGGCTATTTGATGATAATTTAAAAACATGCATGATGCTGAAATAGTGTGTAAATGTCAATCAAACTATGATACTGTTTGTACATTTTGATGTCTTAAATTTTCTAGTGTCATCAACATAAATTTTTGGGTTAACTAAGGGCAGATAATTTAATTATGATAATTGGACCCCGATCTCGAGCTTAAAAAATTGAAAAATAGGGAAGGTCGGGAAACCAGAATCACACAGTTATTTTTATTTATGCCTAAAATATACATTGTATATTTATAATAGCATTTTTAGGTCACCTGAGTCACTGCTGTATTCCGTCATGCATTAACATTTAAACATATTAACTTCTCTCTAAGTACATGCATGGCCATTTTCCATCATATTTAAAATGGAATATCTTTTGGGTAAGAGGAAGTACAATTGTGAATTTTAAGGTCACTACACTCCTGGGGCCTGAGTCAAACAAACAAAACTTAACAAACTAGTGCACATATAGTCATAATGAATAAGGATGCCTCTACTGAAATTGTGAAATTCTTTGCATTCTAGTGCTAGGGTGAGTCGCTATGGTTCATTTAGTTGAATATATGTTATTTCATTTAAAGTCTTTTTTGACTCCTGGACATCAAACAACCAAACTAAGTACATAGCAATGATAAAAAAGAAAAGTTTCTACTAAAATTGTGAAATGTATGGTCCCTGGATCACGGGATCTAGTGCTAAAGCAGGGGTCAGTACCTATAAAATGCAAGCAATTTTTAAAAAATCTAGCAGACAACTGTGTGTATACACATGTAGTCATAATGAGTGAAATTGATGGCCCACTGGGTCAAGGGTTGGTGCTAGGATGGAGCTTTTTGTCTGATATAGTGAAAATGCATTTTTGAAAAATCTTTTTCACGCCTGCACAGCTTGAACAAAAACTGAATGTATGGTTATAAAGAGCATGGATCCCTCAACCAAATTGACCCTGGACCAGGCTTTAAGGTGGGGTCCAAATGGGTATATATAGTGATGATGCATTTAAATTTTCAAAAAGTGTTTCCTTTGCTTCTACTTTCATGTATTACGAATACATAGTTTATTATGAAAAGCATATAGCCCTCTACCCAGATTATTAAATTTGCTGCCCCTGCATCAGGGGTTCAGGCTCTAGGACAGGGCTAGATAGGTAAAAAAAATCATGATATGTTTTATGTACTAAAATCATCCTCTTTACTTCAGTTCATTGTGACAAAATACTATTTGTAATTTTGTATGTTTATGAAGATTGTGGAATTCATTGAGTCCTGGACCAGTTACTGAGACATCAGAAATGGCAGTCATTGTTAAAATGGGTAGCGCAGAGGTAGCGCTCTCGCTTCTTACCGCCGCGACCCGAGTTCGATCCCCGTGATCGGCAGTGGTTGTATGTGAGAGGGTATGGCGGTCACCCGCTCGGACACGTGGGTTTCCTCCGGGTACTCCGGTTTCCTCCCACATAAATGACCCCCTAGCGCAAACATCCGTGCATCAAAGGACCCCATTGGAAATAAGCTTTCGAGCTTTCATGGGTTATCCTTGGTATTTATGTATGTATGTTTGTATTTACGTATATACCGAATAAATATTTAATTTAATTAAAATAGTCAGGACATGAATGTTTTAAAATGCCCTTTCTAATCTTGGACATTGAAAAACTGAGTGTGGAAAGCTATGGACAATTTATTTTCATTATTTAAAGATATTTAACACCTTGCTTGATTGAACTGTCAGTTGAAGAATTATTGCATTACATGGCCTCTTGCCCAGCTTTACCATGGTGTAAAAATAAATTTTAAAAAGTCCATGTTAGAAACTTGGTCATACCTTGGAGCATTTGCATTGAGCAAATATATTATATAATCACAGCTATCCTGGGCTTAGGAGTTCACAATCAACTACTATATGCCTGTAACACACCTAGAGTTTGAGCTTGTAAAGATGTGGAAAGATATATAACACTATATTTTGTTTGAAATAGGAAACTTGCATATGTTTTACAGACAACCTTTCAATGGACGACCATGGCCCCATGGAAGCCCCGTGTCTGGAGTGTACGACGTTGGATTCTCCTCAACCAAAATGATACTGTACAACAACAGGAAGAAAAGAGTAGGCTACATTTACATTACGCTGAGTAAAACAAGAATAAAGATAGACATGTCATTTACGTTACGCTGAGTAAAACAAGAATAAAGATAGACACGTCATTTACGTTACGCTGAGTAAAACAAGAATAAAGATAGACATGTCATTTACGTTACGCTGAGTAAAACAAGAATAAAGATAGACACGTCATTTACGTTACGCTGAGTAAAACAAGAATAAAGATAGACATGTCATTTACGTTACGCTGAGTAAAACAAGAATAAAGATAGACACGTCATTTACGTTACGCTGAGTAAAACAAGAATAAAGATAGACACGTCATTTACGTTACGCTGAGTAAAACAAGAATAAAGATAGACACGTCATTTACGTTACGCTGAGTAAAACAAGAATAAAGATAGACACGTCATTTACGTTACGCTGAGTAAAACAAGAATAAAGATAGACACGTCATTTACGTTACGCTGAGTAAAACAAGAATAAAGATAGACACGTCATTTACGTTACGCTGAGTAAAACAAGAATAAAGATAGACACGTCATGAATTCTTCATCACGATATTTTTTTATTTCAGCAAAGCAAATTAAGAGGAAAGAATGACCCCAAAAATGAGGAGACTTTGTGAGTAGAACTTTTTTCCCCCAGTATGATTGTAGTACATGTACTTCAAATGTGCCCCAGTTTCAATGGCAACCCAATACACAAGTTTTAAATGTGAGCTCTCTATATTTGAGTCCTGGAACATTCAGTATTTCCTTTAATGCTTCCCAATGGGTGGTTAAAGGGTGTGTATATGTGCATTCTCTGTATTGCAAACTCAGATGATGATATAGTTACAAAAATGTTATATATCTGTTTATATTGGCTTGTGCATGATACATTTTTAAATGATTATAACAAGAAAATATCTTAATTAAGGTATTGAATTAAAAATGCAATTATCATTTATTTCTACTCAACACAATCAGAACTTTTTAAAAAAAAATAATAGCGAAATTCCGTATTTTTCTGAGATATTTAATTCTTGAATACTCAGAAAGTTCCTAGATTTGTGTTTCTCCACAGTTCAGGTGGTTGCATAGTAGCTGATTATCTTCCTTTAGGCAATTAATGTATCTATATAAATGTCATGACAAACATTTATACCCACAGTGGATGTGTATCTTTTGCATCTCACTGCATGTAATAGTTCAACAGAGGAGACCAACTACTGGACAACTCAGAAATTACATATTGTATGAATACGTGCCTTCAGGACAACTTTAGATTTTAGCTCACCTGAGCCGAAGGTTCTTTTGAGTTTTGTCTTTCATCTGTATGTAGGTGTATCTATTGTTGATTTTTAGCATATTTAACGTCTGTTTTTTAGAGTCACTGAGGGCCAATTTTAACCAAACTTGCCAAAAGTGTCTTTCAGTGAAGGGATTGAAAATTGATCAAATGAAGGGTGACAAGCCCTATAGCAAGGGAGATAAGTAAAAATTAGTAAACATAGAGAAAATATATTTCGGAACAGCTATAAAGTATCTACAGAGCAACTTGTATGAAAGCTTCCTTATATACAGAAGATTCAAATTGTGCAAACTATGTCCCCAGGGGCAAGGTCACACTAGGGAATTAAAATTTTACTTAGGAATACGTTGGAAATTTAAAAAAAATTCTTCTAAAGGAACACAAATGTACAATTTGTCATATTACATTTAGTATGCAAGCATGTAATGTAGAATAAGATTTTTAGGTCACCTAAGTAAACTCGGGTGACCTATTGCAATTGGTTTTCGTCCGTCGCCGTCCATCGTGCGTTAACAATTGAACATTTTTAACTTCTTAATAACTACCAGTCCAATTCTTTTCAAATTTGGTATGAAGCATCATTGGGACAAGGGGAACATAAATTGTAAATTTCAGGACTCCAGCACCCCAAGGGCCCTAGGGGTGGGGCAAAAAGTGCCCAATTTTCAAAAATCTACTTCTCAAGAACCACAAACATGTAAGAAAAACTAAATACATAGTGATGAAGAGCAGGAAGGCCTCTACCAAAATTGTAAATTTCATGATCCCCGGGGTAGGGGTGTTTATGTGTAAAACACTTAAATTACATCTTCTTTAATGCTATTGATACTAAATTGAAAGTAAATAGATGTTTAGAAAGAACAGATAGTCCTTTACCAAAATTGTAAATTTGATTATTCCAGGGGTATGGGATTTTGGTATCGGGGTGGGGCCAAAATGGTCAGTTATTAAGTGTGTGAACAATAGACATTTTTAACTTCTTCTTGATAACAATCATTCCAATTCTTTTAAAATTTGGTATGAAACATATTTGGAACAAGGGGAACATAAATTGTAAATATCAGGATTCCTGCACCCATGGGGCCTTAGGGGCAGGGCAAAAACTGCCCAAAAATGACCAATTTTCAAAAATCTTCTTCTCAAGAACCACACACATGTAAGAAAAACTAAATGCATAGTAATGTAGAGGAGGAAAGCCTCTACCAAAATTCTAAATTTCATGATCCCTGGGGTAGGGGTTCTGACCCCAGGGCGGGGCAAAACTTGTTATATAGTGTTTATGTGTAAAACACTTAAATAACATTTTCTTTAGTGCTATTGATACTAAATTGAAAGTAAATAGATATTTAAAAAGAACAGGTAGTCCTTTACCAAAATTATAAATTTGATGATCCCAGGGTAGGGGTTTTGGTATCAGGGTGGGGCCAAAATTGTCAATTATTAGATATGTGAACAATAGACATTTTTAACTTCTTCTTGATAACTATGATTCCAATTCTTTTAAAATTTGGTATGAAACATATTTGGAACAAAGGGAACATAAATTGTAAATTTCAGGATTCCTGCAACCCTGGGGCCTTAGGGGCAGGGCAAAAACTGCCCAAAAATGACAAATTTTCAAAAATCTTCTTCTCAAGAACCACACACATGTAAGAAAAACTAAATGCATAGTAATGTAGAGCAGGAAAGCCTCTACCAAAACTGTAAATTTCATGATTCCCGGGGGAGGGGTTCTGACCCCAGGGTGGGGCCAAACTTGTTATATAGTGTTTATGTGTAAAACAAATAACATTTTCTTTAGTGCTTTTGATACTAAATTGAAACTAAATGGATAGAGCAGGTAGTCTTTTACCAAAATTGTAAATTTGATTTTCCCCAGAGTAAGGGTTTTGACCCCAGGGTGGGGCCAAACTTAGTATATAGTATTTATGTGTAAGTTTGCTGATACTGTATAAAATCTAAATGCATACTTAGGAATAGCAGAAAAGGATGTACAAAAAAAGGTGAATTTCAATTAAAACCCAGGGTTATGACTTTAGGATGAGTTCAAATTAGTCATATCTTTTGATGTTTTAATGTTAATACACCTATTATTTTATTTAAAGCCTTTCATCAGTGTATGCACTTTTGAGGGCAGTGAAGTTTTAAGAACACATCTTGTTTTATACTGTTGCTGAACATTAGAATTTAGCTTAGATATTCAGAACAGGAAATTTTTTCTAGATTTCATAGCCCATGGAAGTAGTGATACTTTTTCACTAGTATTCAGGTGACCGATAAGGCCTGTGGGCCTCTTGTTTAACTGTCTGCTTGTCTTTGTGGCAAAACTTTTTCATGACGTCTTGTCTGGAATCACATTAGGACAGCTTCAACCAAAGTTGGCACAAAGCATTCTTGGGTAGAAAGGATTCAGATTAGTTCAATTGAAGGAGTAGACTGTATTTCAAACATTTTTATCACTGTATATTTGTTTGGTTCTTGTTTGTGCAATTGTAGTTTTACTTTTGTGCATTATTTCCTACTTATTTGGGTAAACTATTACGTCACCTTGTGTTAGTTCTGATGTTTGTGTAAAAACTTGTCAGAATTCGTGTATTTTTCCTCTATGATGTTTTATGATTCTTGTGTAACTTTTTGTTCATGCTTGTGTATAAATGTCTTGATCGATTTGCAGAAAATACCTTTGACACAATCAACATGCCATCCACATTCCCTCAGTTATATTAAATGTTTATAATGTATATGTATTATCTCTATATACCTGGTAAATGAAGTCAAAGACATACATACATATGTAATGTTGGACGTGATGAAGGACATTGAATCAAGGTTTTTTGTTTAGAATTATGAACTTAGCCAGATCCAAAGCTTTATAAGTGTACATATTAGGCCAAGTTAACTTAATTAGTAGATTATCATTCCCGCCCGCCCCTCGAAAATCGCCCCAATTTTTTTTATTTTTCAAAATTATGATTTCCGGATATTTTTATGTCCGGTCCGGTATCGTAAACGTACTTTGTTTCACTTTGCCTTTTAGAAACCCAAATACACATGTAATTATGATTTATAAAGCCTTTTCTCAATGAGAGAAGGCATTTTCGAGGTCAAGAATACCATGGCGAAAAATAAAAAATAAAATCCTCCCACCCGCCCCATTTTTTTGTGAAGTTTGAATGATAATCTACTAATTAATTTTACTTGGCCTTATACATATGTCAATGTTCAGGTTGAGAAATTACAAGCATTTTACAAAACACCAATGGAATCAGTACATGTAAAACATCACTAGCCTACATGTATAGGGACTTGTGCTTTAATTTTATGTGTATATGTTAAATGTATTATTTCTTCT
>NC_079164.1:52286905-52371905 GCF_947568905.1 Ostrea edulis
TGAAGGTAAGCTTTGCATTGCTTGAAGGTACACATGTATTTCAAACTTATATTAACAATTCTTGAATTTTATATTTTAACTCGGATTGTTTTTGAAGGGATTCATAGGCTGGAATTTATAATACTGAAAGGAGATTAGAAATTTTTAACCTTAAATGTACTTATGCAAATTTTTTTAATCATGCAAATTCTGCAGATGGCCGTTTCGTCAATCCTAAGCGCCACACAAGTTGCTGTGTTCCAACAGACCCGCTGGCCTTCAGAGTAGGAGTAAATAATGAGAGACGACCACACAGCCGGGCATCACTTCCTCCCAACTTCCGCTCCAGTCCAATGTTGAATCACCCAGACCTAAGACAAGGAGAAAAGGAATATATAGGAAGCATTGCCAGAATTTATAGTGCACAACAGATGATCAAATTGAAACAGAAACAATACAATCAGCTTTTGACTCTTGAAATGGAAAAAGGTGATTACAAACCCGCAAAAACAGATGCCTAGAGAGATTCTGTTTCCTAGACGATTCATTTACATGTAGTTTAATCTTAATCAACATTGTCAACTTCTTGCACACATTTTGAATGTAGTTCTTTACAAATAGATTTCTTTGTTTAAGGTTACCATACACCAGAAGAATATACCCAATATAAAAAGTTTATAGAATTGGGCAGACAACGCCAGTATCTCAGGCCATCTCGTGCCATGTCAGCTCCACCAGATAGATGGTAATTCAAAACAAACAAAAAATGTCAAAATATATGATATATCATGATCTGATTATTTGATAGATTTAGCTGAAGAATATTCAATCATTTTAAATGTTGATGTCCTTGCCTACAAGTACCAGATTAGGAGCATGTGTATATTTTGAGCTTGCTTGATATGCAATTATTAGGTTTGAACTTCACTTCTGATGTCATTCTTTTAATCATAGCCAGGAATAGATGAATTTCATTACTCATCAAAACTATATAATTGTTTTCTCGTATATGTATACGTAGGTAGTTTTGATGTCTGTTACAAAGTCATTTAGGATAACTTTAGAATGAGTTAATTTCTTGTGATATTTAAAAATAGCATAGTTATTCAATATGCAGCCTGGGCATATACTTTTTAGCTCACTTGGGCTGAAAGCTCAAGTGAGCTGTTGTCCATCGTCTGTCTGTCTGTCTTTAAACTTTTTACATTTTCGACTTCTTCTCCAGAACCACTGGGCCAATTTCAACCAAACTTTGCCAAAAGCATCCTTGGGTGAAGGGCTTTCAAGTTTGTTCAAATAAAAGGCCATGACCCTTTCAAAGGGGAGATAATCACAAAAATGCAAAAATAGGGTGGGGTCATTTAAAAATCTTAAGAACCACTGGGCCAGAAAAGCTGAAATTTACATGAAAGCTTCCTGACATAGTGCAGATTCAAGTTTGTTAAAATCATGGCCCCTGGGAGTATGATTGGGCCACAATAGGGAATCAAAGTTTTACATACAAATATATAGGGAAAATCTTTAAAAATCTTCTCAAAAATTACTGGGTCAGGAAAATGGAAAGAAGTAGGTACAGTTTCTAAAGTCATTTGGCCCAAAATATCAATGATTTCACTTGGAGCTCAAACCCTGGCATTCAAATAAGGAATAGTTTAGCAAACCCAAAATCCGCTCAGTTTGATCAGCAAAATGATTTGTGTCATGATGAGAGCTAGAAGTTGGCATAAAATTGCAAAAATGCCATTTTCAATGAAAATATCCACAAATTCAGGTGGTTTTCCTTTCAGAAAACATACAGCGAATGCGTCAAGCAAATTTATATTCAAGAATATATATCATTTTCATTTTGCTCGACAAATGTGCAAATCTTTTCCTGGGCAATAATCTGTATGACATTTGACAGTTTTCAGGCTTATTTTGAAAAAAAGGCGGGAAATGTCTTATTCATGATGTCATAATGCTATCTAATTAGAAATATCATTCTGATTTTGTTGACATAGTATACCTGGCATATATTTTACTTTCTTAAAATGCTGAATAAGGTTAATTCTAGAAACATTTTATAGAGAGAAAATTTTTGGGCCTTTTTCTGTATACAATCATACCTTGTTTTTTGCATGAAAGCTTCCTAACATATTGCAGATTCATGTTTGTAAAAATCATGGCTCCTGTGAGCAGGGTGGGGCCACAAGTGAGGGGATCAAAGTTTTACATACAAATATATAGGGAAAATCATTAAAAATCTTCTTCTGAAAAATCACTAGGCCAGAAAAGTTTACATTCACATGAAAACTTCCTGACATAGTCCACATTCCAATTTTGAAAAAATCATGGCCCCCGGGAGTATGTTGGGGCCACAATAGGGATCAAAGTTTTACATGCAAATATATAGGAAAAATCTTTAAATATGAGCCCAGGTGAGCGATGTGGCCCATGGGCCTCTTGTTTTGATTGGTACCATGCACTGTCATTAGACTAGATGAAAAGATTGTGTTTAAGAAATTGTCATACTTTATATTAGTAAACTCATAGATATTTATGAATCAAAATGTAGACCTGGAAGTGGCAGAATGACTTGTATTATTAGTTACACAGTTAGTTAGTGACCTGATACGGAAAAATACATGGTGTGAAAAGAAAACCCATATCGGGCGAGGCTTTGCCTCGCCCGATACAGGTTTTCTTTTCACACCATGTATTTTTCCGTATCAGGTCACTAACTAACTGTGTAACGAATTTATCACGTCGAAGACCTCTAACTGTATATGCGGGGGTCTATATCATACAACTTAGTCAAATGTCTTTCCTTTTGACACAGCTGCAAGTCGAATCCGACGATAAATAAAATTACTCGCCCAATACGGATTTTACTCGCATGATACGGTTTTTTTCACGGCGTCATGTGACCAAGATCTGACCAATTAGATTTCAACAATTTTGTCTGAGGCGTGATAATACAATAATGTATTTAAGAGGGATGATTCAAAATTCTTCAGTAAACAAATGACAGAGTTTGATCATGTTAAATGTAGTGTCATTGAATATTGGTAATTAAATACTGATTTTCTACTCAAACGTAAGTGATATAGAAAAATAATTGAGTATTAGTTGACATCCTTATTTGATATCTGTAGTATTGATAAGTATATCCTGCTATCAATGTTCTTCCAGGGTATTGTATATGTAATACAAATTGAACATTAAATATTTGAAATTTTTACCATTGTCTGTGCAAATTTAGGACCAGAGCAATTGAAGAGAGTCAAAGTGAAGAAGAGGAGGAAGAATCTGTCAAGAAATCTGCACCCTCAAAAAGTCCGAGAAGTAAGTCTCCATCCGGCAGCAAAGGCAGACGGCCTGTCAGTGTCAAGTCCAGCAGGGCCAGACCATCTACAAGGGAAGCCTCAAGGTTCAAATCCCCAGCCAAGTCTGAAACCTCGAGCAAGTCAGCCACAAAACCAAAGGCTGAAACAAAACGTTCTCGATCAGATTCCAGGTCTCCACCGAGACCAACTAAAGAGAAGGAAGAAAAAGGCGATAGTTCTGATACCTCGGGGAGTGTTCAGTCCTCACCTGATAGAAAAATCCACAGGGAAGGGTATGATAGACCCCTCTCCAGACTAGGCCACATTCCTGAAGGTAAACGAACTTGCAATAGTTTTCACCCTAGTCACTCAGGTGACTTATTGCAATAGGTAGTTGTCCGTTGGCATCTGTCTTTTATTAACATTTGAACATTATCAACTTCTCTGAAGTACATGACCATTTTTCATCAAATTTGGTATGGAACATCCATAGGGAAGGGGAACAAAAGTTATGAATTCATGGTGACTGGAGCCCTTGAACCTTCTGGTCAAAACTGTAAAAATTTATGCAATATTAAACAATAATCCATTTTATTTTCCATGTGGAATTTTTATACCCCTGCAAACAAAGATTGGGGGGGGGGGGGGTCGTTGTGTGTTACTGGAATCACCTTGTCTGTCCGTCCAAAAAAATAACCTGTCTAGAGTATCTTTAAAAATGACGAACACATTTGATTAAAACTTTGTATATACATGTCTTATATGAATAAAGAAGTTGTGCAACTGCTATTTTGATTGAGATATTTTATCATTCAAGGAAGTTATGGATATTTTTTTCTATTTTGAGAGGGATTGGGGGTTGTTATGTTGTCATTGTCCAGATTGTATCTTAAAACCATTATTCTTCAATGAGCACAAGTCTACTATTTGAATTTCCCACCATCCAATGTGTCCTGCGGGGTGTGTGCGTGTGTTTGTCCCGTTAAGGTTGTTCTAATTACATTGTATATTTGTTTTTATGTTGTAAAGTGCCTTTGTGCCACTTTATTAAATTTGGTGCTATACAAATCATTTTAGTGTATTGTTTATTCTCAATAGGAATTAAATGATAATGTTGACCCAATTGTGAATGAAAAAAATTATTTTGTTTGTACCACACAGATTCTAAAAGCCAACAATCTATGGATCAAGAATCTTACAGCAAACCAGAAACCAAGTCAAAGAGAGAGGAGACTGCACTGGAGGAAAGTGACAGTACGAGCAAATCTGACACAGTCACAAAAGAATCGAGTAAATCTGACAACAAATCGCCTACAGACGACAGTTATAGAACACCAGCAGAAGACACAATGTTGTCAACAGATGCAGACAAAACTGATACTGACTTACGAACAGACACTGAAACAGCCACTGATACAGAACCTCAAACAGAGAGTGAAAGAAAAACAAACACAGCAGAACCTAAACCAAGTGAGTCAGACTCATATACAGATGATTTTGAGAAAGATACATCTGAAAAGACAGACATGGTGGAACAAAACAAGCAAGGTAAAGCTAAAGCTAGCGATTCAGACTCGTATACTGATGACTTTGAGAGAGACACATCTGAGAATACCGAGGGTATGAAGAAACCTCCTCATTCCGCTGACAAAGTGGTGTCTTTCAAGAAGGACTCGCAGTCTGTTAGCTCAGATGAAGATCAGTCACCAAACAGGAGAGACTCACTAAGTGAAGATGATGAACCTAGTTCTAAAAGAGACCCAGATAAACTAGAATATTAGTTCACAAAATATTTTCTGGCTAATGCACAGTTTGCTTTTAAAAACGAGAAGAATTCTGAAATAAGGTTCTGAATTTTAATCATGCTGACACTAAAAAGTATTATCAACAGGCAATGCCTATTGCATATTATAGTCAACTGTTGCACAAAGTAGTTTTTCTAATTATTTTTTTTTTACTTTTTCATATTTTTGACATGTATTTATGGCTAAGATTTGTGCTTAATTCACAACACACACCTCAGTATTAATTTTGATATATTCCTCACAGTTTCACAAAGATGGGATTAAGAGAAAAGATAATTTGTGTGAGTTTTTTTTTTTTATCTGTTTTGTATTCAACGTAGATTTGTTCAGCTTGTGATGTAGACAGAGTCTATACTATATGTTTATAAGTGATATTCATCATGTAGTTTCAAATTTAGTGACTATCAGCAAAGTAAAATATTGAGAAGCACAGGTATATGTATATTGCTGTATGATTTCATGACACATAGAGTATATTTATGATATGTGTGCCAAAGACTTGTATGTTGTGATAGAGTTTATGCTTTAAAAAGAGTTTACAGGAAAATGGAATTTTGTTAGTAAATTAATCCATTATCATGTAATTAGTGCATATTTTGACCCCCCCCAAAAAATGTATCTTATACTCTTATAATCACTTTTGATGTTTTTCAGCATCCAATTGTGTTCTGATTGGATTCTTGAGAATATTGCAGAGAAAACAAATTAACAAATCATCTTGTCAATTTATGCATTCTAGCTGTTATTCGCTTTTGTTTAACATTTTCATATCTATTAAATGAATGTTATCAATTCTTGTTACACCTTTTATGGAAAGAAAGAGTGCACCAAAAATTGTGGTAAAGGGGGATAAATCTGACACATAAGTTGACTCGAGAGGATCTTGGAGAGTTTCATTTTCTCTAGGATGACAAACTTATTTCTTCAAAATACATTCACTCAAATATTAATACATGTTAGAGTACTCTTTAATGGGTTAGATGAAGGATGCAGTTTTCTTAAAAGAACTGTTTTAGATAGAGATGTTAATAATACTGAAGTATCTGCCAATTTATATTACCCTATACTTCCTTTGTTTTCTACATTTGCAATAAATCTAGTGTTTTCAGTTTCAATTGATTAATAGTATATGATATCAGGAATATACCCCCCCCCCCCCCCCCCCTCTCTGGTCCTCTTGAATTATCATTACTATACTACCACAACAATCAGACCCAGACACAAACATTTGTTTGATATCAGATTATTCCTTAATGAAAACCACATTTTTGACACCTTCCCTCAAATTCTTAATCAAAATAATAAGTCTCAGCTGGCAAAGAGAAATGGATTGAGCTCTTGGATTTAGATGAAAGGGAATGGAAAATAATCCACAAAATTCCCTGGAAAATAATCCACAAAATTCCCTTCAGAGTGACAAGAGACTGTAAACCCCACTGGTTTCAGTGCAGAATTATAAACTAAATTTTAGCTACAAATTCATTATTGTTCAAAATAAAAAGAATAGATTCTAAATATTGCAACTTTTGTCACTCTGAGGAGGAAGCAATGGAACATCTTTTATTGGAATGTGATTGTTTACAACTATTTATTGTAGAATTCAAACAATTTTTAGAAGATAAGACTGAGCGACAGATAACAATTACAAAGAAATCCTTTATTTTAGCTTGTATTGAAAACAATAGGGATATACAAAACACTATCATTTTATGGCTGAAGTATTATGTTTATACTGCAAGATGCACCAAGAATCACAAATGAGATTATTTTATGAAACACACAAATATTTCACATATAAGAATGGTGAAAAGAAAAAATTTGATACTCATTGGAACAGATGGAATTTACTTAGAACATGCCCCTCTCTCTTCTCTCTTTCTCTCTCCACACACATAATGATAAAATTATATCCCACTCAACAAAGTTACGGAGGGTATAATGTTTTTGACCCGTCTGTCAGTCCCTTTCTTGTCGGAGCAAACTCCGATGAGACCGCTCAACAAAATTTTGTGAAACTTTGTAGTTAATACGGACACACTGTGCAGATGTGCATATTCCCAGGAAATCCTGATTTAATAATTTTCCTGGGAGTTATGCCCCTTTTGAACTTGGACTTTCGAGCCTAGTTGTCAGCACAACTCCTGGAAGATCGCTCAACAGAATTTCGTTAAACTTTGCAGTTAATAAGGACACACTGTGTAGATATGCATATTCCCAGGAAATTCTGATTCAATAATTTTTCTGGGAGTTATGCCCCTTTTGAACTTAGAATTTCGAACCCATCTGTCCTGTTTTTGCAGTAATGCTTAGCATTACCATTCATTATGTGAGGCATTGTCAAGCAATGTTGGAGTGTGGGGTATGTGAGCTTGCTTTCATTTTTTGTGTATTTCGTCATACACCCTGTATTTCCTATAAATATACCTCTACTAATGTCTCCAGATGCTTTAATTACAAACTTTACAATGCTATGTTACACAAAATCTTCCTATGTGTTAGCTATAGTTCAGATGGACATGCCATTACAGGTGATGTATAACAACCTGAATGAAGTGACTTATTTTAAAGGGTTTGAAATTCAGAAAGCCTAATCTTTTAATTTAATCAATTGGCGACAGAACTACTTCACCTCATATTAATTTTTTGAAGATTATGCCAGATGATGGGCTACATACGAAAAGAAAGAACTTGACACTAAAACTGTCAGAATGGATAAGAAGTATATCCCTGATGATCATCAAGATCGCGTATTAGACACTTTTAAACAATAATGCATTCCATCTATCCTTCTGTGCTTATCAAACCAGAAGTAAGGAAAGGACTGAACTGGAAAATGCGTGTTAGAGGCGGAGGAGAGAAGGAACTAAGTCAAGAGTAGGTTACATGTAGTGGTTCTAGCTGACAAAGCTTGCAACGATATTGCCTTTGTTTGTGGGACACATTACAAGTCATCATTATACACCACTCTGATTCTACACGCAAGTATTCTGAAGTTGATATTAAAGGGACTGGTTCACGTTTTTTGAAAGAATTTTTTTTTCATTTTTGATAGGTCAAAAATTAAAAATATAGCTCATTTAATGCTGACAACCAAAATTTAGACCGTCTGAATGCAAGAATAAGAGCAATATTTTAGCTTTGATTCTGTGTTGTGTAAACAAAGACTTGAGTCTTTACATAAACAAACCAACCAGTGAAACGTTGATTTTGTAATTTAAAGCATCTTCATTTTGTACAATCACAAATTTTAACTTATAAAATGACACATTTTACCTAAAGTATACTTGAGATGTGATATATACAATAAACTTGGACCAGTATCCATTTATTTTGAAAACCCCGTAAACAATAACGCACCTCAATCTTTGTTTTCAAAACAAATAATAAACTCTATAATGAGCTTCCGTCATGATGAATAACCTTAATTTTTTGTGAAACCTTCTAAACATATTAGACTGTAGATTTTGATAATTTAAAGTGAAAAACAAAATTTGGAGGAAAATCGTGAATCGGTCCCTTTAAGGAGGATGCTACACCAGAGAAATTTGATGAGACTGAAAAGTGTTTGACATGTACAATATTTTGAAATTGAAAACTTTCAAATTTACTTTATTTAGTCCAAAAATGCAGGTTTAGAAGAAAGCAATGCTTGCTAAGAATACCCCCGCTTACCCCAATCTCCCAAAGGGTGTTGTTAATAGGTATAAATTACCTCCTTCCTGAGTGTAAAAAGGAAAGGGCATGACAAAACCTTGGGTAGTCTCTTCTCTAGGAGTGCACTTGACCTTTTGACCCCAAAATCGATAGGGAACATCTTCGTCCCATGGGTAGTCCATATACATGATATGGTGACTATAGGTGGAAAGGATAATGCTCTAGAGCCCGGAAACCACATTGCTACTTCGATGTCCAGTGTGCTTGACCTTTGACCTCAAATTCGATAGGGAACATCTTCGTCCCATGGATAGTCCATATGTATGATATTGTAACATATTTACATTAAATTCTGGGATTGTACCTGGTCAATTCCAGGGTTTGGGGTATTCAACAATAACTAATTTAAACTAATTGGTATGATTTTAGCGGACTGCCAAAATATACAAATACGTCCTAACCTCATCTAGGTTAATTATAATCAAACAGAGAATCACTATACCAATCAGAGGCAAGCAACGACAAACTGGTAGTGCTAACTTGACAAAATGTAGATCTAGAGCCCAGTCGCCCTCGGATTACCCCATATACTGTAGGACGCCTTATTCAGGACGGACAGTATATGTGGTAGCCCTTCAACCACTACACTCACTGTAGGATGCCTTATTCAGGACGGACAATGAGTATAGCGGCCTGGACAACACCAAAAACGAACTATGGCTAGCCTCTTTACTGGAGGTCAACCTCTTCATGGCAGGCCAGACTTCCGGTGGCCTTCCAAATTCACTCTCTAACTGTAAGAACAGGCGAGGAATTGTTTACCATGAATACTTTATTAGTAGTACTAACACACATAATCTCGTCCTCTCTACTTGGCTTGGTCTTCTATCAGAATGACACAGACAACTGCGGAGTCTCGGTATTTATACACAAATGAGATCACGTGATGTAAAGTGACTAATTGAGAACTCTGCATGGTCGTACCTCAAATATCCGGAATCATTACAATATGGTGACTGTAGGTGGAAAGGATAACGCTTTAGAGCCCGGAAACCATACTGCTACTTTGATGTCCAGTGCACTTGACCTTTGACCCCCAAATTTGATAGGGAACATCTTCGTCCCATGGGTAGTCCATAATGTATGATATGGTGACTGTAGGTGGAAAGGATAATGCTTTAGAGCCCAGAAACCATATTGCTACTTTGATGTCCAGTGCACTTGACCTTTGACCCCAAAATCGATAGGGAACATCTTCATCCCATGGGTAGTCTATATGTATGATATGGTGACTGTAGGTGGAAAGAATAACGCTTTAGAGCCCAGAAACCATTGCATCTACAGACAGATGGATGGACAGACAACCCGGTTCCAGTAAACCTCTGCTGGTCTCGACCCCAGGTTCAGCAGTCAATGTGCTAATTTACTGAGCTACTCAGCTAGGCAATATTTGAAATGAATAGACAAATATAGCCGATATCTATATTTTCATTCATGTTTTGAAAGGAAGTCAGCCTTTATGACAATGTAGAGTACCTCCTTAAAAAGATGCTCGAGTTCCTCATTGATGATATCTAATATGTAGTCTTTGGTAATCAGGTCTTCTAACAGTCTGTTGGAATTCCTATAGGCACGAATTGTACTCCTTTATTAGCTTACCTGTTTTTGTATTCTTATGAGGCATTATTTATTTAAAAGTTTCTACATTAGAGAAAAAAGTCTCTTGCTTTGGTTTGAACTCAACATTTAGGCACATCGACAGTGTTTTATATCCTAACATTCATATGATATCCCAGTGAACTTCAAATAAAGTTGCTAAAACGCATCAAAGATGCGTATGGCTGAGTTGCAGTTTGGAAAATTATGCACGCTTGCATTCACGAAGTAAAAACATGCACATATTTAATATAGTTCACAAGTATGAAGCTTTGAATGGCTGCAATAGGTATTTAGTGTGATAATGACCTTGGGATTTCAAAAGCAACATAAATCTTGAATGTCATCAGGATTTGAAGTCTGATAAACATGAACCAGCAAGTACATGTATAAATTAAAGTTAGAGGCAAGCTCAAAGTTACAGTATATAGTGAAAAAGAGACCTTGACCTTTTGACCTCAAAATAAATAGGAACATTCCTCTTCTGGATGTGATCATGTTATGTAAGTCTCACAAAGATGCACCAATAAATATGAAAGTTAGAGACCGGACAAGCTAATTGTGGACGACGCCCACCCGACCATCCTTCGCCAATTTAAAAGCCAAGATTTGCTATGCAACTCGGCTAAAATGACACTACAATCTTCCTTATCTGCTTCATATTTGGGTATTTTAATGAACATGGACATTAATGATAATTATCAAGAAGTTAAAAATGTCTATTGTTCACACATTTAATAACTTTTTTGTGTTCGAGTATTCTCAGACACTATATATATACAGGACATCAAGATGAAACCTTTTTGTCTGAACATGCATGTATGTGCACATTAACTTTGGATTCATTCTAACTTATTTGTTTTTCAATAAAATTGTTTGAGATTTGTCATAGGTCTATAATGAGGCTCTTAAATGATTAGCATATATATGGTAACGTAACAATCATCAATCTTCATGCAAATGTACGTGCTTTGTTTTGATTGGATAACACTAAAACATCAATAACTCTCTCATAAATGATGGGAATGAACTGATATTCATAACATAGGTATAGAAATACAAATCGTGTACTAAAAACATGCAATTCACTGTTTTGTTTTTCATGAAAATCATTTGAAAGAACAAGGTACATAAAAGGCCCCCAAAAATTCTCTGATTTAAAGGAGTCTTGAATCAAGCTTGATCTGTGTTTTGAATAAGTTAAATATATGCCAAGTATAGTATCTCAACTTAAATAAAAGTTATTTCTTATTTTATAGCATTATTACGTCATGAATAAGAGTTTTGCCCGCCTTTTTTCAAAAAGAGCTTGATAACTGTAAAATTTCATCCAGATTATTACTTAGGAAAAGGTGTGCCCATACGTCGAGCAAAATGAATGAAAAACAAAACAGTTTCTACAGTCATTTGGCCCAGAAAATAGATGATTTCAGTAGGAGTCCCAAAATCTGGCATTCAAATATTGTGTATTAAGAGAAGATGAAAAATGTGTTTGAATATAAATTTGCTCGACACATGAGCTGTATGTTTTCTGATAGGAAAACACCCTGAATTTATGAAAATTTTTTGATTTTTGCATTTTTGGTAATTTTATGCCAACTTCACACTCCTGTCATACAACACAAAGCAATTTTGGATCAAATTAAACGTAGTTTGAATTTGCATATATATTCCTTATTTGAATGCCAGATTTTTGGACTCCTACTGAAATCATCTATTTTCTGGGCCAAATGACTGTAGAAACTGTCCCTTCTTTATGTTGTAGATGCATCTTGGAACTCCTTACTGTCCACTTTGAGCTAACAAACGCTTCCCCCTTCCTTGTTTTAAGATTTTGAAGCTTGGGCCAAAAACTTTGTTCTAGGTAAACTTGTCCCTTCAGATTACTTTATAATAAAACTGTATTTTTCACTAGAAATGGTAAATTTGAAACTCTTAAAATTCAAAATTTTATTCTACACATCGTCTGCTTTCCATCCATATCCGATTTCTCTGCATCATTCCTCCTTAACTCACCAGACAGTACTTCGATAGATTTCTCATTATTTGTACTATAACCTTTAGTTAGTTATTTCGTCAAAGCCTGTAAGACAGCCATGTTCAGAAAATAGCTCTCTTTGAATCCTAACCCCCCTCCCACTCCAGAATCTAAGCAACGAGTAAAAAGTATCAATCTATATCAATTCGGGATTTAAATAATGCAAACTTTGATGTGTATTATCAAAAACAACAGAAAGTATGTTATGATATAGATAATAGCCCAACAAAGGCAGCCAAGTTTATTTTGAACATTTTTAGGGAAAAAATTAGTGAATGCACTATGTGTTTTTTAAACAGAAAAAATCTGTTGCTCTGTCTGAAACTACGTAAAAGCCCCATGATTGAATATTGTTTAACGTCCCTCTCGAGAATATTTCACTCATATGGAGATGTCACCACTGCCGGTGAAGGGCTGCAAAATTTAGGCCTATGCTCGGCGTTTATGGCCATTGAGCAGGGAGGGATCTTTATCGTGACATGGGACCTCGGTTTTTGCGGTCTCATCCAAAGGACCACTCTATTTAGTCGCCTCTTACGACAAGCAAGGGGTAATGAGGATCTATTCTAACCCGGATCCCCACAGGATAAAAACTTTTAAGTGCCAAATAGAAAAGAGACCCATTTCTTTACTCATGATTTAAGATCTGCTAGGGGAGGGATTATAAAATACAAACTAGTATACCGTATTCATCTTAATGAGCACCCCATCCCCTATGACTGCCCCCTGGGACTTTTTTCAACTCTTAAAAATTAAGGACTTTCCATTTAAATACAGTACAATCTACCTTATACCGGTAATAACTACTACATCTTTGTGTATTTACCATGTTGTTTTGACGATTTGATATAATAAATCAATAAAGAAGACTTGAGTGTATCATATTATCATAAACAAAAGTACAGCATGTAACAATAACTCATTTAGAATTTAATTTCTATTTCACATTTCTCAAAGTCAAAATATTACTAAAAATATTTCCAAACAAAGTTCTAAATAACCACCCCCCTTTTCCCAATTTTTTAAATGCCCATGGCACTCAATAGGATGAATATGGTAGTATATCTCAGTATATAAATAAATATTAAGTCCCGGAGCTTGTATTCCTACTCCAGTTGAACATCAGTAGAGTAGAACTAAGTCAATCAATGTTAATTTATTTGATACATAAATGAATAATATAAGAATTGAGGTCATACTTCACACATCAAACAGATTCCATTTACTGTATCTCATTTTAGGATCTTAATACATCATCAGTCCTGGCCTGAATTTACTTTCCTACTCTGAAAAAGTGCAATATTAACTAAACTCTAGAAATTGTTAGGAATGATAAATCTAAGTAATAACATTAATGTAGATAGAGAATGCAAACTTTTAAAAAAGTTTGTTCACTATCAATATTACTCGAATTGGTTACTAAACTTGAGTCTACAGCTCTATATACACACAATACCAGGAAGAGAACATTTTCCATAGTCTTATTGCACATAAACATCAAAATGTCACAGTACTGCATTTTGAATCAATGTCAGTTCTTCTTGTACTCTATTCTTTCTACTTTGACATCATCTTGGACCAGTTTGTATACATAGGCCACAACAGTTGACTGCTGAATATCCAGGATAACAAAGGAGGGTGTAACATTACTGAAACAGAACACAATACAATATAATCCGTAATTTTAATGAAATAGAACATAAATGTAGTAAATGTATTATGTACCTAGCTGGGCACATTATTATGATACAGCAATACAGTAACTACAATATGGTAAAACCTACCAATAAAGAACTCAATTATACAGAATTCTTAGTTATAAGGAACAGAAATTTTACACCCTAACATCCATGTTTTTATAACACAGCCATACCTGGACATAAAGAGCCCTGACTATAATGAATTAACAAGAGGCCCATGGGCCACATCGCTCACCTGAGTCACCATGGCCCTTATCTGAAGACTTTCCATATATATATATTTGCATGTAAAACCTTAGCCCTATTGTGGCCCCAACCTATTCCTGGAGGCCATGTTTTTTACAAACTTGAATCTGCACTATGTCAGAATTGGATGAATATATCTGTGTAAAACAATGATACATCTTTTATCATCACAATTTCAGCATTGGACAGGAGCCTAATGTAGGAATTCAAACATCTACAGACCTAATGCATTCAAATATCTACAGTGAAAAATTCTAAAGACCAGTTGAAGCTAGATATAATAAAGAAATATTTTGTGACATATCCTGTATTTTCTTTTGAAGGATTTCATGGTGAACTTAATAAAATATCACAGAGAGAAATATTCAAATGCTACATGTCTGTATTTGACAACCAAAATTATCTTCAAAAATTCCTAAAACAATTTGATAAATTGAAGTAAATAAATCTGCAAACAAAAGAAACATACCTGTCTAGAGCACTATATGCCCCTGTTGCAGATCCAGGATTGATGTAAAATTTGTTTTCATGCTCAAAAGCTTCAAATTTATGTGTGTGTCCTGAGATGAGGATATCCACATCCAACTGCCGCTGAACCAATGCAAGGCTCTCTGTGTCGCCCCAGGGAACCACCTGATGTCCATGGCAGAGTCCTATCCTAAACTGGCCCACAGTAACCACCTTTTGCTCTGGATAGTTCAGATTCTAAAAGAGTTTTGAAAAAAATATTTCAATGTGTTAATCATTCTTTAAGGTTTTCTAAATCACCTTTTCAATCACATCTCATCATTTATGTGTATATAATAAGATATACAGTTATAATCAGATAACCAGATTGCAGAAAGATCAGCTGATTGACATTTCATCTACACTCCTAATGCTAAAAGAATGTACATTTCCTAATGCAGAAAGAATGTACATTTCCTAATGCAGAGAGAATGTACATTTCCTAATGCAGAGAGAATGTAATTTTCTAATGCAGAAAGAATGTACATTTCCTAATGCAGAGAGAATGTACATTTCCTAATGCAGAGAGAATGTACATTTCCTAATGCAGAGAGAATGTAATTTCCTAATGCAGAAAGAATGTACATTTCCTAATGCAGAGAGAATGTACATTTCCTAATGCAGAGAGAATGTAATTTCCTAATGCAGAAAGAATGTACATTTCCTAATGCAGAGAGAGAGAGAGAGAGAATGTACATTTCCTAATGCAGAAAGAATGTACATTTCCTAATGCAGAGAGAATGTACATTTCCTAACATTGATATTGAATAAGGATGTTAGAAACATTTGTTTTTGTTGATTTATTGGTATTTGTCTCACTTTTGAGGTTTTTAAAATAAGTTCAGCATTTAATTGAATGTATAATCAACACACTGCATTATAAATTAGCATTAGCACACTCAATATTAGAAAGTGATCATTCAACAAGATATATTGTGTCTTATAGAAAGATATATTTTTATCTTTATATACAGAGTAAAGTTGATAAAAGAGCAATGTTTTCCCTCAAAATTGAATCTTGCTCAGTAAATCCATCTACTGCATCTATTATATTGCCATTAAAAATACCTAATCAAAGAGTAAAAACAAAACCAAAAACACAAGTCAACTGTTCTGACGGTTAGAACCTTTAAGATCAACACTAATTCTGTCTGGCATGTGTAAATAGTCATTTATGACAATGCACCAGATGGTGGTATGTGAATCATTAAAAGAAGACATTTTATCTGGTATCATCATGATCATAGCTACTTCTGTCAAACAAACAACAATTTTGTCATGTCATAAATTGTAATGTATCATGTTATGAAAAGGAGACAGACTGACAACATCTATAAAGGTCTTTCAATTTCATTCCGACACTAAAACATCTTACATTTTTGTTTCGGTTTAATACCTAATCTTTTCTTTACAACCTTAATCAGTGTCTGTATCATATTCTAACTCATGACTTCTTTGGAGGAAACAAGCATGGAATAAGTGACATGCAGACTGTTTTACATTGTTTGTTTTTTTTTAATTGTAAATATTGGACTCTCCTTTGTGTGCATGTCCTTTTAATCTAAACTGTAAACAAAGTGATGATGCCTTAATATTAAGGCCTGGTACTCATCAAAAGAAGAATACCTGTCAAAAGGAAAATGACATTACATAGTATATAAAAATTTCCAATTGTTTCAACATGGGCAGCATTTCTTTAGTTTCTTCATTGAGAAATTTATAAACAGTGTCATCTACACAGATGAGATTATGTTAGGATCATCATCCAATATATTGTTGATTGTCTTTGTTGGCCATGTTTGTTTCTCTTTAGCAGGGGTAGGTAAAACAAGTTTGTGTGTGGATCAACAGAGGGTAAAACACAATTTCGTGAACTAATTTCAGAAAGGGATACCAAATACTGCTCTGTAATATGCATAACATTTTCATTTCTTACTTTTTCAATTTAAAATTTGTTTTACCCATTCATGAATAAGAGATGTGGACATAGAAAAGTGTAATGCACATTTGGACTGACAGATTAATGATATTTGATAGACTGTATGTATTGAGTACAACCTGTCTGCTGAATGACGTGATTTCAAACTTCTGGCAAATTTAACAACTAATTGTATCATGGTTTACCCATGTTGGAGTTTATACTGAGCAATTTTCCTATTGATGCTGGTATAAAATCACAGTGGCATACGTGTATGCAACACAATGAATTTATTCATTTTGCTCCATGCTCCAGTCCGTTAATTCATTTTAGAGTTGTGAAGGTTTTTCTGCATTAATGGTGGTGAAATGTATACAAAATACCTCATCAAAATCTCCTCTAACAACATGAACATCACTGGCAAGCGTTTTCAAGTAGTCAAAGGATTCTTTCGTACACAGATTGCCTGTACATAATATATGCTGAATTTTTCCAGGAACAAGCAACTTCTTAAACTTTGCTGGAAGAGTGTTACAGCGATGGGGAATGTGTAGATCGCCAAGAACTAACACCAACTGAAATCAAAAATTAATGTGTAATAAATAAAGCACACAGTGAACTAAAAACCGGCCACATTATATACCTTCTGAGGCTTCTCAGCCAAAAGTCACACCCCCTTCGTTTGAACTTCATCAACACCACAGTAAATTGTACTCATGAACTAGATAACATAAATATCACACACTCTCATATTCCTAAACCATTTACATTTTGAAACACAGTATAATTTGCGTAAATGAAGAAATTATTACCATTTTATCTAGAAATGAAACTAAGGTCTCCTGACTTCGTCAGTGTCAAACTGGTGTTTGCAACTTGAAAAGCCTATACGTATTGAAACATTACTAACGGATAAATTTGTTGTTGGTTTATTTGTTTTTTATCACTTAGAAAGAAATAGTATTAGTGCGCTTGGGTCAATATTATAATCCTTCAATTCTTCCATATAAAAGATTTTTTTTAATAAAACTAATAAATTGAGGTACACATGATTTGCAGTAGCCACAAGTTGGTTAATTTCGTTTTTATCCGGAAATATCAATTTATATATTTTGGAATTAGTTGTATTTACATTTTTCCGCGAAATTTGGAGTAACCCAAGTCAAAATGAAATGTGTCATTCCAGGTGTAAATATCAAAGGTACTTTGAAAATATTTGAATAATCACAACGATTTTGTCTAATTCTATTGAATTGCAGCATTAAAGCTAACACAGAGGCCTGCGCCTGTGGATCGAATGCCCAGTGCAGTAATGGTATATGTATGTGGTATATTGCAGATGATCCTGATCAGATTGATGATCAGTCTGTAAATTGTTTAGTATATATACTGGTGATCTGAAAGTAAGACTGTGTGACAAAATTGTATGAATATTCTTAATACATTATGTAGTAATGGGTATTAGAGTTTACTTATGGAAAGTATCAAATGGAAAATATCAACAAGCTTGAGATTGTACTGAGGAGAGTAGTCCGAAATATCTGACGTTTTCCTGGCCTTTTTATGAATTTGACATTTACTGTGCCATGGTAAATACACAGGGACTCGGTTGTCAGATATTGAAGTTTTGTATTATTTGTTCCTGAATAATAAATTGAAGTTTTGCATGATTTGTGTCCGAATAATAAATTATATAAATAAAATCCACCACCAAAATCCGCCTTTTTAGAGGTTTTAAAATACACCTTTTTGAAAACCTCTAAAAAGGCGGATTTTGGTGGTGGATTTTATTTATATAATTTATTATTCGGACACAAATCATGCAAAACTTCAATTTATTATTCGGGAACAAATAATACAAAACTTCAATATCTGACAACCGAGTCCCTGTGGGTAAATATCGAAATCATAAAAAAGCCAGGAAAACGTTAGATATTTCGGACTATGAGGAGAGCTGCTGGAATGGTAATGAACGATTTTAGGACAACCACCAGTGTCTCTAATATTATCCAACAACTCAACTGGCCCTTACTACAGGAGCGTAGAGCCCAGGCCATGCCAGGACTATCATGATGTACCGGATTGTGTAGCAGCTGATTGACATTTCATCTACACTCCTGATACCAACCATTTCTCCAAGTCCAAGTCTCTCCAGTCCTTCCTTGTGCCGTATGCCAGGACTACAGTATATTAGAAATCGTTTTTCCCAGATAAGATTAGGATTTAGAACTCTTTTCCAACTGAGGCTGTCAAGGCAACATCTTTAGACAGCTTCAAGTGCCAGATTCAGTCCATCAGTATCTGACGATAGATATCCTGGATTTTAAACTTTTAAATGCACTTGTAAATATTTATATTAATCACATAAGACGTCCTTGCACCACACGGTACGAAAATACACTTTAAGTGGTAAAGTACCATACAGGAAGAAGAAGAAGTGTCGAAACCAAGTTCTTTCTTTAACAAACTTATTTTACCTACAAGCTACAAATAGAATCTATGTAATTTATGCATAATTTAATCTGCTTAGTACAACATTTGTATAAATGAAATAGATGTCAGTTTGTATTATGTATATTCTCAATATATGTATATGATATGTCTGCACTTTGTTCTTTAATATTCATTATTACATGTTAAAAAATATGAACATGTATAGGAGAAAATGCAACAAACTAGACCAGAATGTCAACTTTACTCTGATTTAAATAATTGATTACTCGAAGGCTTTAGTCAAGGAATAATCCTAAACCACTTCATTAAAATTGATTATTATTGCATTAAACTTTAGTGTACTGCCATTCCAACTTTATATAATTGCATTGTTTGTTTTGTCACTAGTACTTCATTTTTTAAAACCAGCATTATTTAGATCATATTTTCCTCTTTCATCTCAATGTTTTTTACTCTATACTTTTAGTGTTTGGAAGAGCAATTCATTCGTTGGCAAAAATTGGAGAAGAATTATATATAGAACCTCTTCCTCATGGGGTATGTATTATTGAAATATTTACTTGTTCAAATCTTTTTCTGTTTACACATTTGTGTAAATATAGAGTTTACATCGTGGGCATAAATTCATTGAGTGGGTCTATTGAAGCTGATTTACAAATGTATTTATTGTAACAATGATAAAATAATGTAGTTTACCTACCAGACAGTACCTGTCTTTTTCTCGAACGATCAGTTCATCTTCTAAATCGTATGTCTGTTATTTTTTCACTCATTTGTGTTTATTCAGACCATGTCCTCAAGTGATCATAGAATACAAGGGGTTCTCATTTGTAAAAAAGAAATCAGATTAACAGAAATATTGGATTAATGAACTTGTAGTTTTTTGTTTAGTAATCATATAATTAGTATTCTTTTTAATGATGGTAATAAAAGATGGCTAGAATTTGTTTTAGATTGAATTTTGAATCTTGCTAACATTTTATTTTATTATGAACAAAATTGGCCTAGATGGCTATGTATTTTCTTTTTGTACGTAACAAATGAAATACATGTACATGTATGTATAAAAAAGATTTTTCCAATTGAATTTTACAAAGCCAAATATATGAGCTGCTTGATTCTTATATATACTTAAATCATAAAAAGCAAAGATGCTATTTTTTCAAAGATTTTATCATATTCTACCAAAATCACTGAATAGTTAGTTCATTTTATGCATGCAAGATTTGATTTTAAATGAATAGAACTAGGACTATTCTTGGTTAGCTCAATTCGGTTTGGTTTCGATTCAGAACAGCATGATTCAGTTTTTTCAATTTGATTCATGTGTGGTCTTTTTATCTAAGGACAGTGCAAAAATTAACATTTATAATGAGTAGCATACTTATTTAAGTTTCATATAATGATATGTTATAATTTTTATTCATCATATAACTGCATAGAATAAAGAAAACATTGACAGTATATTAAAAAAATTTCTATTAATGTGCATCATACTTTTTTTGGCATTATTAAACAAATCTATAATCAATCTGAAATGTATGTTATTATTTTCATTTATATATTTCAAAATTCAACAATTATATTATTTGGGGGTCACTGAAAACCTCTCCTTTATTGATTCACTACTGTCAGTCATATTAACTGTCATTATCTGCGATGTTGATTTCACTCCAGCACTGACAGAAATGTTATGTAAAGATACACTGCCTATTATCTGGCAGGCCATATTCTGTTGGTATGAATTGCACTCCAATCTGGAATTTGTAATCAGTGCATTGAATTGAATGGTATGAATCGCGATGCACCCTATAAACGAATGTAACTTACGTAAACTTGTATCACGTAGTTACATATAGATACTGCACAGCATGGCTGTTTTGCATGACTGTCATTTCCGTATTCATGGTTCCCGAGTCCTGAAACTTCACATATATATGAAATGAAGAAGTTAATTGGTAAAACGAATGCAAAATTATGAAAAATTTGAACATTTTTATTCTTTTTTAAACAAATGGTGCTGTGTTCGTTGATTCTGAAAATATGTGTACATCATACTATTACAATAGTAGAATTATCAGAATGATGAGTATTAGATCCTTTGTAATAGGGTCATACAATGAAAGGTTTAATGTTGGGAAATGTTGGTAATGTTCTTGAACAAGTCCAGAAAACCTGCAAAAATTTGGGAAAATATAGACACAATGATGACATCCTTCGGTACAATTAATTCAAGTTTGTGACATTCAGGATAGAGCCATTGTCCCCATAGATACAGAATTTTACAATGAATTGAACTGAAATCCCATAAAATCATAAAGTTCTTCATATCATGAGGAAAACGATGGATCCAAGCTAAAAGTTACCGCATGAGCAAAGTGATTAGTATTAAGGTATACAGATTTCATTTCCACTAATTATTTATGTGGTTGAAAATACTTCAGTCTCGGACAAATTGGATCATATTCAGAAAATTAACAATTTTTGAATGGTGGATCTAAGGAAAGTAGGGGATAGAATAATAATTATTAGCTCTGTCCTCAGATTTGAGGTAGTAAGTATGTTGCAGTCTTAAACTGATATTCAACAGTTAACCAGTGTTAATGATTTCAAATTTGAAGACAGAGGCTAGTAATTCTCATTCAAGAACAACTCTTGCTATTTTGTAGGATGTTTTTCTGATATATGATTTTTTTTTAAAATGTAGTGCATCATGCAATGTGTACAATAGACTCGATAGGGTAAAAGAATATTGAATCTCATCATTGTTGGTTTCTATGCATTTAGATGTAATTCATTTCCTTTTCTTTTTCCCCATTTATTTTAGTTAGCTTTAAGGACTGTCAACTCATCAAGGTCAGCCTATGCTTGTTTCCTGTTTTCTCCAACCTTTTTCCAGAACTATGATGACGGCTCACCAGAAACATCATCTCAAGATAGTGAGGATGTCATCAGATGCAAAATTGCTATGAGGGTTTGTGATCAAAATTGTACCTACACATATTTCTCCCATCAGACATAAATTTAGATGACGTTAGCCAAATCTACACATGACTGATTAGCTCACTTGGTCAGAATTTGTCTGTTGTTGTGTTGGTGTAAACTTTTCACATATTTAACTTCTTCAAAACCACTGTTCCAATTTAAATCAAAACTTTCAACAGAGAGATAATTAAGAAAGTGAAATTAGAGTTGGATGTTTAAAAATATATATTGTGAAGAACTGCTGCACAAGAAAAGCCAAGATTTTTTTTAATGAAGACTTTCTTATATAATAAAGATTTAAGCTTGATCAAATCATAAGCATTTGGGCCAGGATGTTGCCTCATTAAAGGTAAAAAAAAATCCATAGGAACATATAGGACAATTCTTTAAGAATCTTCTTAAGAACAATAGGAGTGCAATGTGTCAAAGTAATATGTAAGAATCTTCATGAAGTGTATACATGTATATTCAAGTTTCTTCCACCATGACTCCCAGTGCCAGGGTGGGTTTACAGTAGGGGTTGGAATACCATACTTCTGTCAGGATGCTTGATGCACAAAAAAAAGTAATAATAAAAATAATGAAAAATGGATGCTTGGGTTGATATATATGTTTTGGCTTAGCTTGTTTGTAATTTATAAGTACAAATATAAAATTCCTGAAAACCTAGAGACTTGTAAATTTTCTGTGATGTTCAAAAGTAGAAATATATTAACTCTCCCTATATAACTACAAAAGTTCCCCACTGTTTTGGATTTGGGAATCCGAATAAATTACAGATCTGGGGCTTGAGCAGGACAGCTATAAAGGTTTAGAATTCTACATAGGATATGTAAGGAAATTCTTACAAATCTTCATAACCATAACGACACAATGTGTCAGATTAATGTGTAAACATCCCCCTATAGTGTAGGGTGGCGCTAAATAGGTTTGTGAAGTCAGTGTGGTTTTTTATTCCTGACCATATAGCAGACAAACTAATTGCACAGTTAAAAATGAGCATAGAGTACTCAACCAAAATTCTGACCCAGAATGTTGGGCAACATAACATGGCTTGTACTGAAAAATGCTTTATCTCTGTACATCTTTTGCACTCCTAGCAGACAAACTACATTATTACTGGTTTGGATGAATAAGTTCGGATGATATGTAGGGATCACTAGTCTGTGCAATCTGTCTGACTTCTCACCTTCCTTCCCACTTGACGTGTTGCAAAGCTTGCTTATGGCTAGATAATGTGTCATAACCCTGACCTAAGGTCATTTGACCAAGATTGGGGTAACTGTAAAGTGCGAAACGAAATCGAAACGAAATCTACCGAAACGAAACGAAATCTACCGAAACGAAACGAAATCTACCGAAATGAAACGAAACCCACCGAAACGAAACGAAACCTACTGAAACGAAACGAAACAGATTGTATGATCAAACTCTTTTAATTATAATAATTGGAAATGGTATCTTATGCCCCTGTTAAAGTTTACACATATAAATAAAATTCACCTCCCCTTTGATGTAGGCTTTCGGCTTGACTGATACGAAGTTTTAAGAGTTGGAAAAGGGGGGAGGGGTAAGCACAAAGTACATAAATACCATGTGCAATTAGCTTCGGATCCATAAATTTCAGAACAGAAGGTTACAGGTCAGAGGTCTGGGGAAACACACTAAACGAAGGATGGGGTCGTCGGCGTTGAATCCGATTTTGGGCATAAATACATGTTTCAGTATTTTTTCCTCTAAAGACAAATATATGTATACATGTGGATATTGTGTATTTGTATGTAGTATATCAAACGGTGGATTCTGAATATGTCCTCCCGTTCTCTTTGTGATTTCTGCTTAAAATCCCCTTGTTCATAAGCCTTTTCAGTTTACAAAATGCCGACCTCCTCCTAATATCATTGCATTAAAAAAAATCCGTTTTCCGTCCCGTTTTCAATTCCCCGTCTTAGCAACATCCCAAATGTATAGAGTTTTTCCATTATTGAAAGTACTCGCACCTCAGCAGTTAGAGATAAAATAAGAGGTTAAGAGCTCTTCCTGCTTTCAATTTTCTCAGACACCAGCTTCTTCAAACAATGTATCTATGCCCAAAGGCGGATCCAACGTCGGCGACCCCACCCCTCGTATAGTGTGTTTCCCCAGATCTCTGAGACTGTAACCCTCGGTTCTGAAATGTATGGATCCGAAACTAATTGTACATGGCATTTAATCAACTACGGATATGTACTTTGTGCTTACTCCCCCTTTTCCAACTTTTAAAACTTTGTAACAGTCAAGCCGAAAGCCTACATCAAAGGGGAGGCGAATTTTATTTATATGTGGTAACTTTCACAGGGGCCTAAGATACCATTTTTAATTATTATAATTAAAAGAGTTCGGTCATACAATCTGTTTCGTTTCGATAGATTTCGTTTCGGTAGATTTCGTTTCGTTTCGATTTCGTTTCGCACTTTACAGGTACCCCCAAGATTGAGGTCACTAGTAAAACAAATTAGAAATACTAGCTCTGGTCACAACTTTGTAATGGAGAGGTACTAGAAACTCATACTGGCATTAAGACTGCTTATGATAAGACAATAAGTATTACCTTCATTGTGCCCCCGCAAATGAAGTTTTGGGGGTATATTGTAATACTGGAATCACCTTGTTTCCGTCTGTTCATCTGTCCGTCTGTGCTATTTTGATTGAGATATTTTAATATTCAAGGAAGTTATGGATATTTTTCTTCCATTTTTAGGGGGTGTTGTCAGTTTCAGAGTATATTTTAAAAACCAATGAACAGATTTGATTCAAACTTTGTGTACATATTATGTATATACTGAAGTGCTCCTGTCATTTTTATTAAAATTCAACAGCATTTAAGGAAATTATGGATATATTTTCATTTACAGGTGTTTTTTTCAACTTCATTGACTTAGACATTTTCTTTTAGATTTTGTAATGATCTGATCTTTCAGAGACTTCTGCATTATTTTAGGAGAGGGTATAGTGGAATCATCAGTCCATTTGTTTGTCTGTCTGCTCATCTGTCTGTGGATAATTTGTTAATAAAAACTGTTGTTTTCTGGCTCATGTTTGCTGAATAGTAGTTATGCATGTAATATTATTCAGGAATTGTAGTAAAAAGATCATCAATATTCTGAATAACACACTACTGCAGAATATATAGTCTTGCATTTCCATTAATCGCTCTCAACAATCTTCATGTTAAAAGGATGTGTTTATTCTTCAGTGAGCACAAATTCACTATTTCCCACCACCCAGTTTGCCCTGTTGGGGTATAAGTCCTGCTAGGACAGTTCTAGTTTAGACAAGGTCAAAGTTACGTGTGGAAAAATTTAGAAAATTGTAGACCACAACATTGTAGTGGGCAAACATTGGGAACACATAATCTGTACAAAGGTTGCTTATGACCAGATGGTGTGTCTTGACTCGGAGTCAGTGGGTGCACTTGTTTCAGAAATCCGGGTGACAACCTGGTTCTTTTTTATCACATGACTTTTTGATCCAGTTTGTCTTGCGAAACGAGTGGGAAATCAGCCGAATAAATATTAAAATGTAAAAACAAACATTATGTATTTTCTAAGAACATCTGTAAAACAGATTTCATAAAATCTAACCCATGTCAGTTTAAAAATCATAATTGATAATCTGTTTTCTGTTCAAACATTTTGTTCATAAACATTGTAGATTGAGCTGTAACTTCCAAAGAGGAGCGGTGTTGATCGTATAATTGAGCATTCGGAAACAAAAATGTCCAAAAACTTGCCTCTTACCTCACTACTTTATGCTAATTGTTTTTGTTGTTTGATACTTAGGTGACTATTTGAGGTTAGTGACTCGTGGGTCATTTGTAATCATGCCACTTTCGTAGGTGTACCTCAAACAGTCTATCAAATATCACACCACCAACCAAGAAACTATTTTCATTTGGTCCTCAGATTCATAAAATGTGAACTATAGAGAACTGTTTTGTTTAATAAATTGCTCTTCAATTTCAGTCATGTTTGACTGTTTTTAAGTCCATGTCCAATGTGGAAAAGACTGTAGAGAAATGCCAAATTACTCTAAACATGCAAAAGGCAAGACTCATCTTCAAATTGTACTGCAAACATGGTAAGTGTTCTGTTGTATAAAATACATATAGTCTGAAATACTTGTTATCTGTAGATCTACAGCTGCATAAATACACATATGTGTATTTAACCTTGCTCTTCATATTTTGTATTTAATAAAGTAATGAAAATACACTGTTTCAGGAATTGTGAAGACACACAATTTAGCTTTCATAGAATGTGAAACATTGCAAGCTGTGTTTTCAAAAGACATGTGTCCAAATCAGCTGACTGCACAGCCCAGGTAATGTAACTATACTGACTATGAATAAAGCCTGGGTAGTGTAACTATACTATGTATAAAGCCCGGGTAGTGTAACTATACTATGTATAAAGCCCGGGTAGTGTAACTATACTATGTATAAAGCCTGGGTAATGTAACTATACTATGTATAAAGCCCGGGTAGTGTAACTATACTATGTATAAAGCCCAGGTAGTGTAACTATACTATGTATAAAGCCCAGGTAGTGTATCTACTGACTATGTATAAAGCCCGGGTAATGTAACTACTGACTATGTATAAAGCCCAGGTGATGTAACTACCGACTATGTATAAAGCCCAGATAATGTAACTATACTATGTATAAAGCCCGGGTAGTGTAACTATACTATGTATAAAGCCCGGGTAGTATAACTATACTGACTGTATAAAGCCCCTGTAGTGTAACTATACTGACTATGTATAAAGCCCGGGTAATGTAACTACTGACTATGTATAAAGCCCAGGTAATATAACTATACTATATATAAAGCCCGGGTAATGTAACTACTGACTATGTATAAAGCCCAGGTAGTGTAACTATACTATGTATAAAGCCCGGATAATGTAACTATACTATGTATAAAGCCCGGGTAATGTATCTACTGACTATGTATAAAGCCCGGGTAATGTAACTACTGACTATGTATAAAGCCCAGGTAATGTAACTATACTATGTATAAAGCCTGGGTAATGTAACTACTGACTATGTATAAAGCCCAGGTGATGTAACTACTGACTATGTATAAAGCCCGGATAATGTAACTATACTATGTATAAAGCCCGGGTAGTTTAACTATATTATGTATAAAGCCCGGGTATTATAACTATACTGACTATGTATAAAGCCCCTGTAGTGTAAGTATACTGACTATGTATATAGCCCGGGTAATGTAACTACTGACTATGTATAAAGCCCGGGTAATGTAACTATACTATGTATAAAGCCCAGGTAGTGTAACTATACTATGTATAAAGCCCGGGTAATGTATCTACTGACTATGTATAAAGCCTGGGTAATGTAACTACTGACTATGTATAAAGCCCAGGTAATGTAAATATACAGACTAGGTATAAAGCCCGGGTAATGTAACTATACTGACTATGTATAAAGCCCAGGTAGTGTAACTATACTATGTATAAAAGCCCAGGTAATGTAACTACTGACTATGTATAAAGCCCAGATAATGTAACTATACTATGTATAAAGCCCAGGTAGTGTAACTATACTATGTATAAAGCCCGGGTAATGTAACTACTGACTATGTATAAAGCCCAGGTAATGTAACTGTACTGACTATGTATAAAGCCGGGTAATGTAACTATACTATGTATAAAGCCCAGGTAATGTAAGTACTGACTATGTATAAAGCCCAGGTAATGTAACTATACTATGTATAAAGCCCGGGTAATGTATCTACTGACTATGTATAAAGCCCAGGTAGTGTAACTATACTATGTATAAAGCCCAGGTAATGTAACTACTGACTATGTGTAAAGCCCAGATAATGTAACTATACTGACTATGTATAAAGCCTGGGTAATGTAACTACTGACTATGTATAAAGCCCAGGTAATGTAACTACTGACTATGTATAAAGCCCAGGTAATGTAACTATACTGACTATGTATAAAGCCTGGGTAATGTAACTACTGACTATGTATAAAGCCCAGGTAATGTAACTACTGACTATGTATAAAGCCCAGGTAATGTAACTACTGACTATGTATAAAGCCCAGTGTTCACAAGTCTTTATATTCTCTGAAGTATTGATATGTCAAATGTTCTCTGAAGAATACGTGTATTGTATAAAGCCACTAATACTAAAATCACAAAATATTCCTTAACGATATAAATGACATTTCTGACATTTTTAAAAAAATTATTTTTTCATCTCCTCAGTATGAAGAGTTCTTGTACAATTTCTGAAATAGGTTTAAATATATTGTACTGATATTACCATTCTTTGTATATTAGCCTGGGTAGCTCAGTAAGGCAAGAGTCCCGGGTTCAATACCAGATTGTTCCAAGATTTTCTCTCCTTCTTTGCTTCAATGATGTCCATTTAGTTATACATTAGAGGTGACTTTACATTTTTTGTAACAACCAGGAACTATCAAAATGTGCTAACTCTAAAACAGACATGGTAATATATCCCAAGTTGCATAAATTCAGCTTGTGTTTTAAAATTTGTAGGTACAATTAAAAAAAGAAGTGTTTTACTCTACTTTTAGACTACTCTGTGATACAGTGGTGAACTTCCAGTCCAACCAGGAAGAGATTACATTGATTGTCTCCCCTGAAAAGATTTCATTAAAGAATTATGTGGATGATGAACCAGGTTATATATTTGTGTATGAAGGACCAAAAATGAAATTTAGATTGCTGCCAACTAATATGCTGTATTAAACTTGTAAGAATTACTGTAACAGTAAAACTTGGTAGAAATACTGCTATAGGGGCTATTATCACACCTTTATCTTTACATCTTAGTCAAGCAAATTTGACAGTGAAAATTGTATAATTGTTGGTGAATTAGTTGTGATGAAGTCCATTTTCATTTTAGACCCTACAAAAGTTGTTCACACTGTCTTAAATTTGGATCCGGATGAATTTGATAATTGTCAGATAGGAGTGGACACAGATATCACATTCTGTTTGAAAGAATTCAGGGTAAGGTGTTCAGCTGTTAAATTGAGCACTATTAACTGCAGTTAAACAAGCTTATGATGGAAACACCTATAATGCATTTATGCTTATTGCAAAGTAATATTTATTGCACTATGAGAGGAAAATAATGAAAATTTTATTGGATATAATGAAATTTGGTTACAACTAACTGTTTTTTACTGGCCTTGGAGGTTTGCTATAACCATGTTTTACTGTAATATCGAGTAGATATGTACTTCAAGAATAATCATCAGAATCCGAGTCAGAGAATTTTTATGCCCCCCCTCCCCCCCCCCCCCCTCCCCCCCCCCCCCCCCCCACAAAAGAGGGGCATATTGCTTTGCTCCTACGGTATGTCGGTCGGTAGACCACATGTTGTCCGCTCAATATCTTGAAAACCATTCACTTCATTGTAATGATATTTCATATGTGGGTTGGTTACAAGTAGAAGAGGACCCTTATTCGTTTTCAGGTCAAAAGGTCAAGGGTCAATGTACTCTGCCCCCTCAATATCTTGAGAAAACTTTCCTTGACAGACATTAAATTTGGTACACTGATACATTGTGAGGAGTAGATGATCCCTATTGATTTTGAGGTCACATTGTCAAAGCTCAAGGGTCAAACTGGACATAGGAATATATTGACAACTCAATGTTTAGAGAACCCTTTGCTTGACAGACATCAAACATGGTTCACTGGTACATCTTCAGGAGAAGGTGACCACTATTGATTAGAAGTCATATGGTCAAGGGTCAAACTGGACATAGGAATATACTGTCCGCTCAATATCCTGAGAACCCTTTGCTTGACAGACATCAAACTTGGTACACTGGTGCATCATAAGGAGTAGATGACAGCTATTGATTTTGAGGTTAAGGGTCAAACTGAACATAGGAAGATACTGTCTGCTCAATATCTTGAGAACTCTTTGCTTAACAGATATTAAAAAAACTTGGTACACTGGCACATCTTAAGTAGATGAACCCTATTGATTTTGAGGTCACATGGTCAAAGGTTAAGAGTCAAACTGGACATAGTAAAATACTGTTTGCACAATATTTTGATAACCCTTTGCTAGACAGATATCAAACTTGGTACACTGGTACATCTTAAGGAGTAGATGACCCCTATTGATTTTGAAGTCACATGGTCAAGGGTCAAACTGGATATAGGAATACATTGTCCATTCAATATCTTGAGACCCCTTTGCTTGACAGATTTGGTAGACTGGTACATCTTCAGGAGTAGATGACCCTTATAAAATTTGGGTTCATATGGTCAAAGGGCAAGGGTTAAACTGGACTTAGTAATATATCATATATATTTTAAGAATCGTTTGCTTGATTGACACTAAACTTGGTACACTGGTACAGCATAAGGAGTAGATGACCCCTATTGATTTTTAGGTCATATATGGTCAATCCACTCTGGACATAAGAAGATATTGTGTGCTCAATATCTTGAATTAGTTTTGCACTACTATCAATTAAATGATGGATGTGTATAACCCTTTTCAATTTTGCACCATGGGGGGCATATATGTTTCCCAAGCATTTCTTGTTCAACTAGGGCCCAGTGGTTAGAGCATTGCGCTCAAAATCACACGGCCTCTCACCTATGGTCGGCGCGGGTTCGAATCCCGCTCGTGCCGGTAAGTGAGATAGTTTCCCAGTTTACTTTTGGAAGGTCGGTGGTCTCTTCCCAGGTACATTGTATCTGGGTTCTCTCTTCCACCACTAAAAACTGGGTGCCACCAGATAACTGAAAAATTGTTGAGTGTGGCGGAAAACAGCAAAACAATCAATCTTGTTCAACTTGTGTTACTTTTGATTCTGACAGGCAGTCCTCGCTTTTGCAGAAATTACAGCAATGCCACTCAACATCAAATTTGAATCATCAGGAAGGTAACTACTGTGTATTACAATTTCACAGAAAGAACAATGTGTTTTATGTAACTTACATCTGTAGATGTGTCTTATATGATATATATACCTTCTACGTTCAATAGATCTTTTCCACATCAGTTATGTTTCATTTTCAATGTCAATGACAGGGAAATCAGTTGGTAGTACTTAACAAGATGCCAAATATGTAGGGAAAAATCTTTAAATATGGGCCAAGGTGACTCAGGTGAACGATTTGGCCCATGTTTAGAATCAGTGTTTTGTTTGAAAAAACATGTCAACCAAATTAATGAATTTAGAACATTTGAATTAGTTTCAAGTCTCTACTAGTTCAAAAGTTACAAAATTGAAATACATGTTAAGGAGTGTAAATGTTGATGGTGTATTGGATAGATCAGAAACAATAAAATTGGGCAGATTTAGAGCTTTTTGACTTTAAAACAATTCACCACCACAAAATGTAGTCCTTTCCACACCCTTTCAAATTTGAATTGACATAAAAAAAAAATTGAAGTTGACAAGTTTTAAGTAATAAATGCATGATATGTCAGGACCAGTGAAATAAGTATTGAACCAGTATCTTCCAGTTCAATCTTGCTGCCAGTATCTACACAGTTATAGTGCTCTGTTCAGTTGTGCTCAAAATCTTGCTGCTGGTCAACAGTCTCTAGATCTATTGCCCTAGATTGACCTGTTGACCGATTGCCTTAATTTCATTGGTTATGTAATTCGTATGACTATGAAACAAGCAGTCCAAAAAAATTTTGAGCACAACTGAACATTTGTTTGACCCTGTGACTTCAGGCAACAGATTCGTTCAAAAACTGCTGTTGTACCCAAAGGCAATCAGTAACTGTATCTTGTTTCTTGAGAGAATTTTAGAGCCTGGTTTGTATTTACTATTTGAGGTGTACATGTATTGTTCCCTCGTTTGATATTTCAGACCGGTTGTATTCAGCATTGACGCTGACAGTGCCTTTGAAGCTAACTTTGTTTTGGCAACATTAGCCGAGTCTCACAGCCAAAATGGGAATCCTGTTGATCATACAACACAGCAGACCTTCTATAGTCGAGCAGCCAGGTCAGTTTACTTTAGTATTCTCTTTAACATCATTGTTGTTCTCCCCCCTCCATTCTTTTATAATTAGTCCCCAGAATTAAAGATTTGGAGACATACAAATTTTCCTGCCCATCCATCTCTCTCTCCATTTGATAGAAAGGGTCAAATGCTCATGTAAAACATTTTCACCAGAAATTTTCACTTTAGACTGTATTGAGCTAAAAGTGTGGAAAGCAATTTTATTGAATGAGCTATAGCTCTTGTTAGCAGAAAATGCACAGCCGATTATCAACAAAGTTGAAACCAAAGTACCATTGTGTTAAATACAAACAAACCTAGAACAAAGCAGTATGGGGTTGATTATGAACGAACTCGGAACAAAGTACCACTGGATGAAGGAGATTCAAGTTTGTTCTTCCTCTTTAAAGACGTTCGCACCTGAGATTTGGAGTAATGTCAGTTTTTTGGGAAGTGTATTTTTATACCCCCTGAACGAAGTTCAGGGGGGTATATAGGAATCACTGTCTGTCTGTCCGTCTGTCTGTGCAGATTCGTGTCCGGGCCATAACTTCTTTGTTCTTTGACATAGGCATACCATATTTGGCACACAGGTGGATCACCATGAGACGATGTGTATAGTACCTTCATGACCTCCATATGACCTTGACCCTTGACCTCTAGGTCAAAATTAAAGGTTTTTTAAAATGCATTCGTGTCTGGGACATAACTTCTTTGTTCTTTGACATAGGCATACCATATTTGACACATGAGTGTATCACCATGAGATGATGTGTTAGGCACCTTCATGTCCTCCATATGACCTTGACCTCAAGGTCAAAATTAAAGGTTTTTACAATGGATTCGTGTCAGGGCCATGACTTCTTTGTTCTATTACATAGGCATACCATATTTGACACATGAGTGTATCACCATGAGACGATGTGTCGGGTACCTTCATGACCTCTATATGACGTTGAACTTTGACCTCAAGGTCAAAATTGATTATAGGGTTTTGACATAGTCATACCATTAGACATGGGTGTATCACCATGAGACTATGTGTCATGTACATTCATGACCTCTTTATGACCTTGACCTCTGATCTCAAGGTCAAAATTATAGGTTTATACCATGGATTTGTGTTCGGACTATATCTTCCATTTCCTTCTACAAAGGCATACCATATTTTTACACTCAGGAAAGAGGTAATTTATACCTATTAACAACACCCTTTGGGAGATTGGGGTAAGCGGGGGGTATTCTTAGTGAGCATTGTTCACAGTACCTCTTGTTGATTTCTACATTGAAGGAGAATTAGGAAATTAAAAAGAAAAACTGGGGTCACAATGCTTGTTATTGAGCTACAGTGTTCTAAACATGACCTTTTCGCACTTCAAATTTTTTCAGTTAAACTTGATTTATCTGTTGGTATCAACATAACATAAGCAACACAAATCAATCATTACATAAAATAGACACATAATCATGTCTTCTAACAATTCAGATCAAAAAAAAGTTTAATACTAGTAATGGAAATAAATAATAACTTTTTTGCATTTGATATATGAAAAAAATCATGATAACAAATTTGAAAGTTTAAAAGGACATATTGGGAGTAATGTCAATTTCTAAAATTTCCCTTAATTTTCAAAGTTTTGTCATAAAATTTAAAATTGGAACTTTAAAAAAAGTGGGAGTTAGAGATCAAATTCTTAAATTTTTGGTGAAAATACTGAATTTTTATACAAAATTTTGAGTAAATTAATTAAAAGTTTTATAATTCCTTTGCTACTCATTACAGTTGTTTTGATAGGACAAAAATAAAGCTAAATGAGAATTTACACTTCAATAAATCCAAAAACGCTATGTATACATACACGCCTCAAAACCAATAACTTAGTGCGGGAAACTATTCAAATTTTTGAAATTGATAATACAGGGAATTAATTGGAATTATAAGAATCAAACATTGTTTTTGAAGAATTTATCGATGTGTAAACTGGACATTTTACTCACAAACTTAACATAAAAGTGCTTTGCACTTTTATTTAGTTTATGAGTAAAATGTCCAGAGTTTACACATTGATAAATTCCTCAAAAAGAATGTTCAATCCCAAATTAATAAATGACAACATTTGAAGTAGTTCCAAGTCTCAGTTACTTGTATCATAATTCATAAAACTGAAATACGCATATAGGAGTGTAAAAACAGAAGATATATTGGATGAAATACAAATTGTAGATTTAGAACTTTTTGATGAATCTGTCCTTCCACCACAAAATATAGTCCCAGTTAAACCCTTTCAAAATTTAAATTTACGCAAAATATATCAACTAGATAGGGTTCAGTAATAGATGTGTAATATGTTTGCACCAATGGGATCAGTATTGAACCAGTAAATAATTAGTTGTAGCATCCTGCGCAGTTGTGCTCAAAAGCTTGGTAGCTAACTTTCTTTTAAAAGGGAAATTATAGAGAATTATGGAAAATTGGATGTTATGTTTTGAAAAATCAGTTTTAAAAATCTTCTCATGAGTCAGTGAGTTGATTTCAACCAAATTCCTAAGGCACAGGGCCAGTATTCACAACTTAGCATTTTAAGTCGCGGTTCCACAGGCCCAGTAACCATGTAAAGAAATGTTTGTCCTTCTGCTAACTCAAGATGAAATGTAATGTATCACGTAACTTGTACTTTTAATTTAGATAAGAGATTGTATGCATTTTATTTCATCTGTTCTTAATGGCATATATACATACTATACCCAATGTAATGAAGTTTTTGTAGAAGTTAGAATCACCATGTCTATCTGCATGTCTGTAGACACCAGGTTAAAAATATGTACCTAATCCCATCTGGAATAGATCTGACCTACATTTTTGACATCAGTGACTCTGGCTAAGGTCAGCATGTAGTGTTGTTCTCACAGGTTGAATGCAAACTAAACTTGCTAAGATGACACATTTCTAGATACTTCTTTTAATTTATGGTCCAGATGCTGCATGTTACTTAGATTTTATGTTTCAATTACAGTGTTTATCAAAACTTCGATCTAACATATGCTTTGTGTAATATATGATTTTGATACTGTATTTGACATGTATACAGCTTTACCAGAAGGTGCATTGTGATCCTCAAGCAAGATTATTATATATGTAGCACAGCATGATGAAACAAATAATAAGACACTACCTTCTTGCATTGACATCTCCTCCCCTTCCCATGACAATAAAGTGGGGGTGGGTGGGGCTATACTGAAATCAGGTTGTTTGTTGATTTGTCTATTGGAAACAGATTAGTTTCCAGGCCTTAAGTAATTGTCTTTTAAATTGGAGTTACTAGACTTCACACACAGACTCAACATGGGATGAGGAAGACCTCTATTGACTTTCAGGTCAGAAAGTCAAGCAAACTGAACTCTTAGGGAGGTTATGGATAACTAGTAGTTTCCCCTTTCACCTTGAATCATGATACAATAACTGATATCTCTGTCCCATTTCAATATTGTGTTTGATGGAAAATAGATGAAGATCATAAGGAATGTGATTATAGAATCTTGGTAAGATTGCAGTGCATGTACTGTAAAGTGAAGGCCTGGTGGCAAAGGTCAATAATGAAGATACTACTATTAGTTTTAACTGTATCAGTTACATGTGTCTTTGAAAATGCACACGCTCTCCATACTGATCTATGTATATTTATAGCTCTTCAGTGAGGTCTCATACCAGAAAAGGAAAATCACAGAGAGGCCATCATCATGTGAATCAATCAAATAACAGCTATGGTTCACATCCAAATAGACACAGGTACCTAGAACACAACATATCTTATATTTTCATAGCCTTCATCTGGAAACATGTTAGTATTGATTGAAATGATTATACATACTTAAAAATAAGCTTTAAAGAACTTTTAAAAATTTTGCTTTAAAGAAGAGATGTAAACCTATTTTTTTTAAATGTTGGTTATATATGTATAATTAATTTCAACTACAGAAACTGGTCAAATTTGTAGAATTTCTTTAGGCCATGCCAATTTGTAATCTAGTTTGTCGGATTCGCCGCTTCTATTTGTAACAAATCCAAATTATATTATTATCAAAAAATAGTATCCGCCCGCGTGTTCAAAAATATCCGTAAATATTTTTTTTAGTTTTTACAACAAGCGCACAAATAACCTTGATGTATATGCTGACAAATGGCAGAAGCGCGGGCTCTCGAGAAATTTCCTAACAGTGTAATACGGTTAAGTTATTCATGATGTCTATCTTAATATGTACGATACTTCATAACACTGGATTGGAAGTTGTTCCTTATGCTGGAATCGAACTGGAAGCCGATGAAACTTTTGAAGCGCTATTCGATGCCACTATTTAGAGAACATTGTTAGCATATGATTGATTGTTTGATTAGCCTATATATTGACTGAAGTCTCTCTTGAGAATATTTCACTCACATGAAGACGTTACCATTGCCGGTGAAGGGCTGCAAAATTTAGGCCTATGCTCAGCGCTTATGGCACTGAGGGATCTTTATCGTGCCAAACCTGCTGTGACAAGGATCTCAGTTTTTGCAGTCCTATCTGAAGGACCGCCCCATTTATTCGCCTCTTACAACAAGCAAGGGGTACTGATCGATGACTATTTTAAACCGGACCGACAGTTAACGACAAATTCACAAAAGGTTTGGTGATGTCATATCAAAATTCAAGAAAATGCTCAAAGCGATGCAATGGATATTGCATTTGCAATGAATGTCAAAACTGGATGTGTCTCTAGCAATATGCATATCTCTGAATCAAAAGTTTGTAGAAATGAAACTTAAATAAAATGCTTCAAAAAGACCTTATCAGTTAATGTTGCAAAGTACATGTATTAGGTATAAAGAAAATAAGTCTTTGAAACCCGAAATACTTCTTATTTATTGTAAACTATATCAACAAAGTTGAAAAATATTAAGTTTATGTGGTAAACAAATGATATCTGATGATTTTAGATCTTTATTTTTAGGCGCCCGCTTTTTAAAATCACACTTAATTCAATTAAAAATATTTATATTTCTTGTATTCGCTCGCCTCATAATTTTTATCTCCAAAATTAAAAATAATATTTGTAAAATAATTTCGCCCTCTCGCCTCACTTTTTTGTTCGAAAATCCGAAGAACTATTTTACAAATTGGTGTGGCCTTATATAATAATTTTCAACTGAGAAATGATTAAAAGCAAAACGTGTATTTTTAAATTCATTGTCAATAATTGGATATTACATTTTAACTTCATTTGACACAGTTTAACAGTTTTTAGCAAAATTCTTATGGAATATGAAGGTGTATAATGCATACAAAATGAAGAGAGAATCTTATCAGATGTGAAAGGTGGTGTTTCAGTAACTTTTACAATCCATGATTTTGTATTTTAGACCACTAGACAGAAATAACCACTCAGCTAATTTAGATCTAATGGAGGAAGATTTTGAAGATGAAGTTCAAGTGCCCAGCATCTCAAAAGCTGGCAGATTGCAAGCCACTGAGAATGGGGTCCCAGACAGGGTGTATCAGGCAGAGAGTGTGTTTGCCAGACACAGCAATCAGTCTTCCCCTCAACCATCAACCTCTAGTAGTTACCAGAGTCCCGTAATACCAAACCCACTGCAACAGGTCAGCATTTAAATTTATTGTACATTCAGCAGGTTAGCATTAAACTTGTATACATTCAGCAGGTTGGCGATTAAACTTTGTACATTCAGCAGGTTGGCAATTAAACTTTGTACATTCAGCAGGTTGGCAATTAAACTTGGTGTATATTCAGCAGGTTGGCATTAAATTTAGAATACATTCAGCAGGTAGGCATTTAATTTAGAATATGCTCAGCAGGTAGGCATTTAAATTAAATGTACATCTTTAGGTCAACTTTTGAGATTCCTTACTGTAGTTTTATAATTTCTCATTGAGTATTAATTTTTGTTGTTTTCTTGGTTGTGCCAGATTACGATATCAAGTACCCCATGAAAAAAAACCTTTTGCTCATAAAGGAAAAACAAAGTACTGCTTTCCACAAAGTTATGTATCAAGAAACTTTTTAAAAAAATATTTCACAAATCATTGAAATTTATCCACATTAGATTTTGTGTACATTTATTGCTGTTTAAAAATAACTACTGGTCAGTATTTTAATATAATTTACATTTATTGCTGTTAAAATGAAATATGCAAGTCTGCAAACTTTTAGAATCTTTTTCTCTAGAACCACTGGGCAATCAAACTTGGCACAAATCATCATTGGGTAAAGGGGCTTTGAGTTTGTACAAATGAAGAGCCATGTTCCCTTCAAAGGGGAGATAATCACGAAAAGGCAAAATGGTGGGGTCATTTAAAGAACTATTGTATACGTAACATTTATTGCTGTTAAATAGCAAGTAGTCAACATTTAAATGTAATTAACATTTATTGCTGTTATAAAGCAAAGGGTCAGCAGTTATATCTAGTGTACATTTTTTATTGAAAAATATCAGCTTTTTGATGAACAACTACTTGTATAACTATTTTGCAGTTAAAGTAATTCCACCCTCGTTTGACGTCATAGATTTTGCAAAATCTTTATTCAGTTGAAATTTGTGCATGATAGAAATATATCTTTAAGACGAATTTTATTCACTGATAATCTGGTAAACAATTTGATATCGAAAAGGTTATATTTTTTATAAATAAGCAATTATCTATACAAAAATGTTGTCAAGGGCAATAACTCCTATTCTGGTATTTCTCTAATGTATGTTTATATCTTTGATATCCATAATTAATTCATATATATTTGTAAAGCAGCATTTTGAAACTATTGAAATTAAGATTTTGTCATTTTAACCAGTTCTTATGTATTTTTATCATGCTATTTAATGAAAATGCAATTTTCTGATGTTGATATAGACTTTTGTTTTTGTATGTCTGACATCTAGCAACATATATATTTTCTTCAGTTATTGGGGCAAGGACCATCAAACTTGGTACACATACATCTTATGCCAAGTGAAAATATTACATAGAGAGTACATGATTTGTCTTGTTTTTATGATGCAAAGAAAGTATGTGATGTCACACCCTAATGATGATGATTGCTGATGCTACTTGAAGCCAAGTTCTGCAAATCATGGTGTAAGAAAAACACCCTATGTTAGCTTTTCAGGGGCGTATTATGTATCATTGGCAGTACTCTTGTTACATCTCAGACAGTATTTGTATTTAATTGTCAGAGTGTCTTAGAAGATATCAATATGGATGGTGAAGAAGATGAACCAGTCCCAGGAACTCCACCAAAGAAAAAGGTAAAATAGAAAACATGAAAGGGGATCTTGGAATTTCAAGTCCTGCCATGTAAATGGCAAAGCCCGATATTGTTATACCCCCTGCAACAAGTTGTGGGGGGGTTGGGGGTTATACTGGAATCAGGTTGTCCGTCTGTCTGTCCGTCCGTCCATCTGTAGACGCAATGGTTTCTAGGCTCTAAAGCATTATCCTTTCCACCTACCATCACCATATCATATATATGGACTACCCATGGGATGAAGATGTTCCCTATCGATTTTGGGGTCAAAAGGTCAAAGGTCAAGCGCACTGGACATTGAAGTAGCAATATGGTTTCCGGGCTCTAAAGCGTTATCCTTTCCACCTACAGTCACCATATCATACATATGGACTACCCATGGGATGAAGATGTTCCCTATTGATTTTGGGGTCAAAAGGTCAAAGGTCATGCGCACTGGACATCGAAGTAGCAATATGGTTTCCATTTAAATTCTTTAATGGCTTTTTTCATCGCATGGAGATGCTGTGTTCCTAGATACCTTTTGGATCATAATACTGAAGTTTTACCTATTACCAACACCCTTTGGGAGATTGGGTTAAGCGGGGAGTATTCTTAGTGAGCATTGCTCACAGTACCTCTTGTTTTTCATGTTCATTTTCCATCTTTTGTTTCTCCATCATATTTTATATATACATGTAGCTCATTTATGAATGAAATATTAAAGATTTTTTCATCAAGCTTAATACATCATGGTAAGGGAACATCGACCTCACATTTCTGGATTGTGTATTTAGCTCAATTTCAAAGTAAAGAACGGTTGTAAATTTCATCATTTTACATATACAGATATGTCTTTATGAAATCATTATGCAAATGATGCCCAATTTTAATTTTGCCTTGACCTTTCATTGAGAATATATGGCAATAAATTGAATGTACACACTCTCTATTTGTGCCAAAATATCTGCATCTTAGTGTATAGTTGTTCTATAATGGGCGTAGTTTTGGGCCACAATTGGTCTCCAAAGTTTGTGTGTCATTCAAGTAATAAATATAATTTTTAGGTCACTTGTGTAAACTCAGGTGACCTGTTGCATTGGTTGTCGTCTGTCGTGCCTTAACAATTGAACATTTTTAACTTCTTCTTGATAACTACTATTCCAATTCTTTTCAAATTTGGTATGAAGTATCTTTGGGACAAGGTGGACATAAATTGTAAATTTCAGGACTACTGCACCCCTGGGACCTTAGGGGTGGGGCAAAAACTGCCCAAAATTTCAAAAATCTTTTCAAGAACCGCATGTGTAAAGAAAAACTAAATGCATAGTGATGTAGAGCAGGAAGGCCTTTACCAAAATTGTAAATTTCAATACCCCTGGGGTAGGGGTTTTGACTCCAAGGTGGGGCCAAACTTGGGTATTTAGAAGGAGTAGGCAGTCCTTTACCAAAATTGTAAATTGCATGATCCTAGGGATTAGGGTTTGGTTTCAGGGTGATGTCAAAATTTGAAGAACTTATTTAAGTTTGCTGATACTGTGTAAAATCTAAATGCATACTTAGGAAAAGCAGAAAAGGATGTACAAAAAATGGTGATTTTTTACAACCCAGGGTTTTGATTCTAGGGTGGTTCCAGACTAGTCATATCTTTTAATATTAATACACATATTATATTATTTAAAGCCTTTCATCAGTGTATGCACTTTTGAGGGCATTGAAGTTTTAAGAACACATCTTGTTATATACTGTTGCTAAACATTAGAATTTAGCTTAGATATTCAGAACAGGAAATTATTTCTAGATTTCATAGCCCTTGGGAGTAGTGATACTTTTCACTAGTACTCAGGTGACCGATAAGGCCTGTGGGCCTCTTGGTGAAAATATATGAGGCTATGAACTGCAATGCTTCATATTGGCATACAACATGTTTGAGCTTCATGAAAAGTGTGCTGGCGTGAAGAGTTGCAGTTCATACCCGCATATATTTTTAGCTCTTCTGAGCCAAAGGCTCAAAGAGCTAATGCTATGGTCATTTGTGCGGTGTGCGTAAACTTTTTAGAAAAAGGGCTATAACTCAAGAACCCCTTGGCCAATTTTTTTCAAATTTGTTACAGGGTATCATTGGCCCAAGGGCTTTCATACAAACTAAATAGAGGGATGTGACCCTTTAACAAGGGGAGATAATCAGGAAAATACAAACAAAAGTAGTGGTTGCTAAAAAATCTTCTTCTCAAGAACCACAGGGCAGATTATCACCAAACTTACACATAAGGATGAGGATATGTTGTAGATTAAAAATTATTCAAGGCATTACCCTGGGGCAAAGGGCGTGGTCTCAAGGTCACTTCAAAGTTGACCTAAATTAAAAAAATTTTTAAATTCCTTAAATCTTAGATATTTTAGTCATTATAAGGACTAGGATCATCAAATTTTGACAGTTGATGCATCTTAGGACCTTGTGTCAAGTTGTCTCAAAAGTAGGTCACGGTGACCTACTTTTTGAATTTTGCAGGTATTTATTTTAAAATTAATTTTGATGCATATCTTGGACACTTTGAAGCCTATGATCATCAAAACTTGTCAGTTGGTGGATCATGGGACCTTGAAATGCGTCAACTGAAAAATAGGTCACCGTGACCTACTTTCTGAATTTTATGGCTTATCATTTATAGATATATTTTAAGTTGTTATTTCAAATACCGAGAGGTTTAGAATCATCAAATCTTGTAAGTTGATGCATCTTGAGGCCTTGAAACATATTTATAAAAAAGTAGGTCACAGTGACCTACTTTTTGAATTTTGCAGATATTCAAATTTCACATTTTCAATTGATGCATATTTTGGGCACTGTAAAACCTAGGATCATCAAACTTTGTCAGTTGATGCGTCTTCGTCTTCGGTTTGTGTCGACCAAAAAGTAGGTCACCGTGACCTACTTTTGGTATTTGACAGCTAAATTACTATATTTCAGACACTATTTGACCTACAATCATCAAACTTTGTCAGTTGATGCATCTTGAGTCTTCGGAGTGTATCGACCAAAAAGTAGGTCACTGTGACCTACTTTTGGCATTTGACAGTTATATTTATATATTTCAGTCACTAATTGACCTACAATCATCAAACTTTGACAGTTGATGCATCTTGAGTCAACGGAGTGTGTCGACCAAAAAGTAGGTCACCTTGACCTACTTTTGGAATTTGACGGCTATATTTATATATTTCAGATACTATTTGACCTACAGTCATCAAACTTTGTCAGTTGATGGGTCTTGCATGTTCGAAGGGTTTCGACCAAAAAGTAGGTCAACTTGACCTACTTTTGGAATTGGACGGCTATATTTATATATTTCAGATACTATTTGACCTACAGTCATCAAACTTTGTCAGTTGATGGGTCTTGCATGTTCGGAGTTCGCTGACCAAAAAGTAGGTCACCATGACCTACGATTGGAATTTGACAGCTATAATTCAATATTCAGATACTAATTGGCTTAAAATCATCAAACTTTGTGAGTTGATATTTCTTGGGTTCTCAAAATGTGTAAACCAAAAAGTAGGTCACATTGACCTACTTTTTTTGAATTCTTAGGATTTAACTAAAGATTTAGAATACTAAGAGGCTAAGAATAGAAATGGTGGGGTTGTACAATTTATCAGAAGAGCGATTCTAGGCCCTTGGGCCTCTTGTTATTGCTGTCAGAATTCTTAGCCATTAATATAAATGTGCTATATTTATCAAGATTCATACAGATATTGTTCACAACTGTAACACATACATGAGGAAATGGTTATCATTACAGTCTGTAAAGATATCAAAAACAAAAACATCGTAAATGTAAATATTAAAACAATAAAATGTATGGCATGTCAAACGTTGCAATATTTGATCTTTTCCATTTGCATTGTATAATTTTCCACTTGTATTCTATATTTTCCATTTGGCATTGTATAATTTTTCATTTGCATTGTATAATTTCCATTTGTATTGTATGTTTTTCCATTTGTATTCTATGTTTTCCTTTTTTATTGTATAAGTTTCCATTTGAATTCTATATTTTCCATTTGTATTATATAATTTTTTCGTTTGCATTGTATAATTTCCATTTGCATTGCAAAATCTTTCATTTGTATTGCATCCGAGGGATTGTTTATTTTGCTTTGTTACGAAGGATTTCATTAGTTTAGGTTCCACTTATATTTAGCCGTCACCAGCTGCAGGTGACGTACCACAAATAGACTTACTATGCTACACGTACGGGCACAATGGCGTAGCAGTGGGGGTTCTTTAACGTGTCAACGCCTGTTGCAACACGGGATGTCTGCTTTTAAGGTCACATTATCCGAAAGATCCGTGATTCTCACTTTTAGATAGCAATGCGTATGGGAAAGTATTAACTATATTTACGTCTAAAATTTGATGCAGCCTGACACAAGTATAACTCGAACATGCGACTTCACGGTTACGAACCAAAGGGTATATCACTGAACTACCGCGATCGGTTCCATATACATGTAGCTAGCAATGAGGAATGTGCCGGGAGACCCCCCTCCCTCCCTTCACAAATATGATATTTTGTATATAGATGTCGAAAAAAGCATGCATGTACGTTTTATTTTGTCAGAATGCACTTGTTCCGGGGGACTTCCAGGGGCGGATCCTTGAATTGCGGTTACGGAGGCGCCACTTTATGAAGCAGGGGGTCTGGGGTCCAGGGCTAAGCCCCAGTAGGGGTCCAGGGAGCGAAGCCCCCGAAAGCTCCTGGATTTTACAGATTTTATAGGGCTTGAAATATGTCATTTTTAATAAAGTGAAATTAGTAGAATGACACAATTTTTAAGGGTTTCTGAAAAAATTAAGTTCTCTCAATAAAGTAATTCAAGAAATCAAAAGATTTCGTCATTTATTTCTCCGGGAATGGAAGAAATTATTGCTTCTTTTATCGTTTAATACATTTTTCTAAACAATATACCAAGATTTACCTTAAATTTGAAAATTTTAGGGGGGAGGGGCAACTGCGCCCCCCTTAAATCCACCACTGACTTCGCCCTCCCCCTGCAACCCCCTCCTCCCCCCCCCCCCTCCTCCACCAAGGCTTTGCACTGGACTCACTAGGGATCTTAAGACAGTCCCCAGACATCCAGCAGTTTACTGCATCCTTTCGTTCAGAATTATCTAGATCAGCCATTGGTTAAATAGGAGACTAGTTTAAATATGCTGATCACATTAGAAGCGATCAATTAATTGGGGGGGAGGGGGTGTTACGCCATTACACTTAACAAATACGTTTCCTGCGAAACGTGGATCCTGAACTTTACCTCTTCAACATCTCGCGCATTATCAAATTCGATAAACGATAACTTAAGATTAATCCATTGAATAGTTGTAACAAACCAAACTCGATGTTAACAATTGGTGGGGACCCAAGGGCCGAATTAACTCCCCTGAATCTACTGAATTCCGACTAAATAAAAATGTGCATGCTTTTCTGGACAGTTCCATTTTTTAAAAAATGATCAGGGAGGGGGGATTCGCCATTACTAGAGCTATCTACGCATTTTAAAAAATAACTAGTCCTGCATGGACCTGGTCGCGGTAGCTCAGTATATCGCTTGGTTTGTGGGCGAGAGGTAGTGAGTTCGAGAACCGTTACTGTCATTGCTGCATCAAACCTAAGACATAAACAAAGACAGTGGTTGCTCCTTTGCCAAACACTCGGCATTTAAAAGTGAGAATCACGGGTCTTTCCGTAATGACCTTAAAAACAGATATTCCGTATCGCTGCACAGGCGTTGGCACGTTAAAGAACCATCATTGCTACGGCCCTGTGTGCTGAAGACGTCTACATTTGTGGTACATCAATGACGTTAACTAATGAAATCCTTCGTAACAAATCAAAATAAACATTCCCTGGATACAATACAAATGAAAAATTTTACAATGCAAATGGAAAATATAGAATACAAATGGAATATTATACAATACAAATGGAAAATATAGAATACAAATGGAAAATTATGAAATTATACAATGCAAATGAAAAATTTTACAATGCAAATGTAAAATATAGAATACAAATGGAAAATTATACAATGCAAATGGAAAAGATCAAATATTGCAACGTTTGACATGCCATAAAAATGCTTTCTTTGTTGTCTTATTTTGTTGATGAAGGTAGCAAGCACTGCAGGAAAAATTCATAACCCGCATTAGTGGGTTATGCAAATTTTTCTTCAATGATTGCTACATTCATCACCCGATGAAACAACAAAGAAAGACATTTTATCATTTATATTTTTTAGAAATATAACTAGATTTAAGGACTAAAATATCATGTCATTGACCCATTTGTTACTTTAAACGGAACAGCCAATGCACTTGACGATGCTCCATATTTGGTAATGATTGCACAGACAGGTGGAACTATACAGCATCCTCACAAATCAAGGTTTCGTGATTAAGTACATTGATTCCATACAAACCCTTGACGAATGCAGCTATTTTCAGGCTCAAGTTTTGCAATGTGTAATGTACTAGAAATAAACTATCCAATAAAATGGCTCTTTTCAAAACTGAGCACAAAGATGGCTGATCTGCATCATCTAGAGGGAGAAAACGGCGGTATTTGTTTAAGTTGATATCATTGCATATGCAACAAGTTGAAAAAATTGAAGAACTTGCCATCTGTTGTTTACAATCTTAATTGTTTATGTCTACCAAGTGTTTAAATGAGAACCGCATTATAAGTGGCTCCGGTGTACGGCTTGGACCCAATGAAATGCGGAATCCTGAGCTCGAAATTTAAATAGCTACATTCGTCAAGGGTTTGTGTGGAGGGTATTTGCAATTCACATCAGTTTAGATGAAATCTTTCTATAGCAGATACTGCATTTTACTTTCAGTTTCGCTCCATGTTCTTTGGCATATCACAAGCCAGCAGTGCAGCATCTCAGGGCACCTGGGCCCCACCCAGTCGCCAGGTTCTAGTTGAGGACACTGATGAAGAGGAGGACTGACATACACATATTTCTACGCCTCCTCCCTTTTTTACATAAATGTACTGATGTATTTTTTTGTTATAGATGTTACATGATGATGTTATCATTTGAATTGTTTTACACCAAGTGTACTGATTCTGATGCAATATTAAAAAAAAAGTTTAGATTTGTGTTCCAGTCATTTTCAAAAGGATTATTATGCCCCTGTCATGAAATTGTAGGTGCATATAGTGTTACCCCATTCCGTCTTTCATTATCCCTCCCCCCACCAACAAAGTTGGGGGGGGGGGGGGGGTATACTGGAATCGGGTTGTCTGTCTGTCTGTAGACGCAATGATTTGCGGGCTCTAAAGCATTATCCTTTCCACCTATAGTCACCATATCATACATATGGACTACCCATGAGACGAAGATGTTCCCTATCGAATTTGGTGTCAAAAGGTCAAGTGCACTGGACATTGAAGTAGCAGTATGGTTTCCGGGCTCTAAAGCATCCTTTCCACCTACAGTCACTGTTGCCGTCGGCTCGTCCGATGTTAGAATGAAGAGATATGCGTTCCATATTTACATGTCTTTATTTTCTGTTATAATGAAACGATTCTCTGTAAGAGAGAATAAACAAACAATACAATATCAATACAATATGATTACAGATCATTAGTATAAAACTTTAAACTAAGTACAATATTACGTAAGAATACGGACAATTATTGATATCTAAATATGAACTGCTAAATTACTGAAATAATGGTAAGTGCGTTATGTACGCTAATGGTTATTTGATTGAACTGTAAATTATCAAATAATAAAAGTATGCTTACCAAATATATAGTGTCTCTAACTTATTACACTGCCGACTACAACTGTAAACTACTGGTAACTAGTAAATCAAATTGTTGTTTTTCTGAGTTGTTATTTTACGTCACAATAGACGTGCACGTTCGACGTTGCGTAGACGTGTGACGTCGAATAAACACAAGTAAATTATATAAAGAATTTACAAACACATAATTACAAATATGTATAAATTAGATTTGCCTTTATAGCAGATCTAACAGTCACCATATCATACATATGGACTACCCATGAGACGAAGATGTTCCCTATCGAATTTGGGGTCAAAAGGTCAAGCGCACTGGACATAGAAGTAGCAATATGGTTTCCGGGCTCTAAAGCGTTATCCTTTCCACCTACAGTCACCATATCATACATATGGACTACCCATGGGGCGAAGATGTTCCCTATCGACTGGGGTCAAAGGTCAAGTGCACTCCTAGAGGAGACTACCCAAGGTTTTGTTATGCCTTTCTTTTTTACACTCAGGAAAGAGGTAATTTATACCTATTAACAACACCCTTTTGGAGATTGGGGTAAGTGGGGGGTTTTGTTAGGGAGCTTTGCCCATAGTACCTTTTGATTCATCATAGTTTTCCAGTCTCTTTAGGACATTGCTATTGGTCTGCATCTGGGGTCCTCTGTCATGCATAAACAATTTAACATTTTTTACTTCTTGATAATTTGGGATGAAGTTTTGGGACAAAGGGGGCATAAATTGTAAATTTCCAGACTCCTGCACCACCAGGGCCTTTGGGGCAGGGCAAAATCTGTCAAATAATTCCCAATTTTCAAAAGTCTTCTCTACAACCATACATTGGTAAGAAAAACTAAATACATAGTGATGAAGGTCTCTACCAAAATTGTAAATTTCATTATCCCCGGGTTCTGACCCCAGGGCAGGACTAAATTATGTGTTTATTTGTAAAACATCTACATAACATCTTCTTTAATGCTAATGATACTAAATTGAAACTAAAAGGATATTTAGAAAGAGCAGGTAGCCTTTTACCAAAATTGTAAATTTCATGATCCGAGGTTGTAAGGGTTTTTGGGTTCCAGATTGATCAAGACCAAAATTGTAATTGTGATTATTGTCTTTATCATTTATATAAAAACGAAATGCATATTTAGGAAAAGCAGAAAGAGATGTACTTGGGTGGGTCCACAATAGGGAATCAAAGTTTTGTGTGTGAATATATAGGAAAAATCTTCTCAAGAACCACTAGGACAGACAAGTGCAGTTTCAAGTTTGTTCAAATATGGCCTCCCAAAGGGGGGGGGGGATAGGGAATCAAATTTTTACATGTGATTATATAAGGAAAATCTTCTCAAAAACCACTGGACCAGAAAAGTTCAAGTTTACATGAAAGCTTCCTGAGTAGATTCAATTCAAGTTTGTTCAAATCATAGCCCCCGGGGTTGGGTGGCGCCACAGTGGGGGATAAAAGTTTTACATTCGGAGATAGTGGAAATTATTTTAACAATCTTCTCACGAAAAGTGGAAATTTACATGAAGTCTTTCAAACATAGAGCAGATTAAAGTTAAACTCATGGTCTAGGGGTAGGGTGGAACCACAATTGGGGATCAAAGTTTTATATGCCGATATATATTTTGGAAATATCTTTAAAAATATCTCGAGAACTATTTTAGCTAGGGCTCATATGCTGTATATAAATTCTTTACAGCAAGGCCTTTCATGTGATCCAATGGTGTGTAATCTCGTGACCTTGATCTGGAAGTGTGACCTACTTTTAATAAAAATCTTACCTATTCAATATGTCCTGAACCATTGAAGGTAGATGTTTTATATTTTGTATATAACTTTCTTAGAGCAAGACCTTTCATTTCATAGCATGTCCTTTGACCTTGAACTCATAGTTTGACCTGCTTCTAAGAAAGCATAACCTATTGACATGATGATTGACCTTGATCTTTCATTCACCTGCAAGTAATGCTCGAAGTCTTTATCTTAGGTTGAAGTTGTGGAGACACGAAAAATCTAGCTATTTCAACAAACCTAAACACAATTATAATACCCCAAAGCACAGCCATCAATATTCCATTTCTTGAGCATAACAAGGTATATTTTAGTTGGTGCACAGCTAGGTATCTGAATTTTGATCAATAAATAGATATAATAAGAGAAAATAATACTCTATCTATATATATTTCTCTGCTTAAGGATATGCGGGACGATGATCATGTGATGGTTGCGAATTTATTATAAATTTAGAAGCGGACGCAGCGTAGTTAAAGCTTCCCGAGAAAAATCACAATGCTGTACCATTCTCTACCCAGAGTTCCATGCGCTCCTTGCATGTATGTGAAGCTTGCGTAACGCGCCCTCTGGTGAGAGAATGAATGCTGTACAGGCACACTATATGACGTCACTATAAAAAAGTACGTCATGACGTTGTATCGCGGGGAAAATGTCATCATATGTTGTCGTAATTTGCTACCGCTGTCAAGTGTAAATCTGTTAATTGAATTCTTGTCAAATGATAATTTTTTTTTATTTCATATTGATTACATATACATTGCGTATATTATATATATAGTATGCGCCACAGTAATTTTGATAGTACAGCTTATAAGTCACCGAAATTTTCATGTAAATATAAGTATGCTTTATCTCTCAAACTATTTCATATTCTAAATTATTTTTACTAATTTTATGAAACGCTGCGGAAATGGCAACTAATGTAAAAAATATGACACACGTCGGAATGTATGCGAAAAGCAGACGTGTGAAAAAGAAAAAGGTGCAAAGTCACAACATGTGCGACACTTAAATACCTTGTAAAATAGCATTGAGACGATCGAGTCAAGCGACACTCGCTACCATGGCCGCAGAAATGCTGTTGATCTTGTAAATGAAGTAGGAGCTTATATTGACGTTAACTAGATCTAACCCGTGGGTTTTATTTTGTAGTGCAAATAAATTGAGACTGTCCAATCCCCCATTACTTTTAACAGTAGTTATACATGAAAAGAATATAAGCTTGAAAGTTATTAAAAAATATTTCGCCAAGTGAACATATCAATATATAACTTCAAGGACGCCTACCTCAAAATCAAGATTAGCTTCACCCCTTCATATTTCTACAGAAAGTTAGGTATATGATTAGCCTTTAATTGCAGTGTTTCCAAAAATATTTTTTGACAGGTTTTTGAGCAGTGCTTCATTTAGTGTCTGGACTACCCTGTTTTGGAGTACTAATTCCCACCCCAAATCCTTAAATTTTCCCAATTTCTTATTATATGGTTCTGTTTAAGCATGCTATTATTATATATTTCATATTTTGCATATATTCTAAAGATTATTGTAAAAGATGTAGATGAAAATTCTATCAAATTATTTTTTGAATTGAAAATCTGAATGATATTGTAAAATTCACAATTTTCAAAAAGGGGGGTAATTCAAAGCTTATTATCTCCCTTGTATACCTAGAAAGTGGCCATGAAATTTATACACATTGTAAAGGACATCCTGATGGTGCTTCATGAAAAAAAGAAAAAAAATTCATTGACTAGTTATTTTTGGCCACATCGTCCTGCATGTTCTTAAAATATTTATTATTTGATTCTTTTTTATGCCCCTGAAATCGAATTTAAGGCATACTGTTTTTGTCCTGTCTGTCATTCTGTCTGAAAATTTAACCTTGATAATAACTTTTGAACAGTAAGTGCTAGAGCTTTGATATTTCACATGAATATTCCTTGTGACAAGACCTTTCTGTGGGTACCACAATTTTTGACCCTGTGACCTTGGAGTTTGACCTACTTTTTGAAAACTTTAACCTTTCTAATAACTTTTGAACAATAAGTGCTAGATCTTTGATAATTCACATGAGTATTCCTTGTGACAAGACCTTTCCGTGGGTACCATTTTTGTGACCTTGGAGTTTTGAAAAATTTGACATTGGTCATAACTTCTAAATGGTAAATTTATATCAGCTTTCATAGTGCACATGAGCAATTTCTTGTGACAAGATCTTAATTTCTGCTGGTACCAAGATATTTGTTCTTGTGACCTTGGCCATCTTTGGAATTGGCCATTATGGGGGGGGGGGGGGGGGGGGGGGGAGGGGGGGGGGAATTTGTGTTTCACAAACACATCTTGTGTATCTTTTCATTGATCAAAATTCATATACTTGTGGTTGGTTTAAGAAGTCTTTATCAAAAGAACTTTAATTATGAGCATCGTTAAAGTTGTAGAGCAAAGAGATGGGCATACCAAACCCATCATGTGGTCCCTGATAAGCCCAAATTGGTTGAATAGATATTCTAATTTTTAAAAAAAAACTCATGTTGTGATGGGTTTTTTAAAAGTCTATCCCTAGACCGACTTACTTTTTCAAACGACATATATAGCGGACGAGCTAATTGGGATCAATAGCCTTTTGAAGGTCAACTGTTGTTTTGCGTCACGAAACGAAGATGGAGGCTATCAGGAGACGACATCACATCGGGTAAAAAATTGGAATGGTTTTAGCATAACATTATGAACATGGTGCATTTTGACGCGGTGTGACTTAATGTTGGTATTGACATGGCAGCAGGATTACTGGGAAGATTGGCAGGACTTTCCAGATCATTTCTAGCAGGATTTCACACCGAGTTGCAGTTGAAAACTCGACCAAAGGAACCACTACACTTGGTGGCAGGTTCAGCTGGTTTTTCTAAGACGATTTCTCAGTCGCATACGTTTAAACAATGGACATACGGTGATGATGCATATTTTGTGGCCAAAAATAGAACCGCTGATGTTATAGGTGAGAGACATATGATAATGTCATTGAGGTGATTTTTTTCTTTCTCGACCTTTTGTCCGTGTACTATTATTATTATTTTTTAGCAGTGATCTCTTTGTAGTGTCATATTTCACATATTTCTCTGCTTAAATTATTTATTATTGGATCTAATTTTGTGTCTTAACTGCTAGGAAAACTTTTATTGGAGATTGTAATTTAAATCAGTTTTTATTGTTTACAAATATTTTCCCGAATTTTCTCTGCATTGTATAAGTTTCATTTAGATTAGAAAATAACTATACCCTGTCTTTAAATCTTTGGATGTTATTACTTGTTAAACTGTCACAAACTTGATTTACTAGTATTGCAATGTAGTTGTATAGTGTGTATTTTCATTCATGAATTAAAAATATTCTCTCTTTGATGACAGGAGATGGTATTATCTTACACAAATTTCATACAGAGAAATATACAAAACGAAATTTAAAAAATACCTAACGGGTGAAAATGCTCATAGTGGCTATATTTCATTTTGATACAAATGTCTACTCTAACCTGTCAAATCTGGTGGGCAAAAATATAAACAGAAAGGTTTTACCTGAATGTAGCTTAATATAAGAGAATTATTGGAAAGTCAACTTGGCAATCATCAACATGCCAAGTCTAGATGTTTAATATATTGATTGAATGCCAGTCATACTTTTGTTTTAAAGTTTAAAATGCAAGTTAATATGTACAAGAATACTGAGAGTATAACTCTTTTTTTTGCGTATCACAAATTTTGCGAAAATACCCCCAAACACTTTTTATTTTTGCATAGATCTTTGTGATTCTCCAAATCAAATTTTAGAGTTACAAAGTTTCAATATGTGGGGGTCTATATTATACAACTTATTGCTACGCCAATTTTGTCACGGCTGCAAGTTGAACCTGACAAAAAATGTGACTAAGATCTGACCAATTAGATTTCAACAATTTTGTCTGAGGCGTGATAAATGGTGATATTCTTGGTCTATCTAATTGTGTTTGTCCATCCATTCACAACTTTAATTTTGGTTATATCTTCTGAACTATACAAGATAAAGACTTTATAATTGGTGAACTGAATTGTTAAAGCAGGGACATTAGCAAGGTCAACTTGCAACCATAGGATATAGGATATATTTTGTGTAATTGGAAAGAAGTGGATGTGGAGCGGAGCAAGGATTCCATCAAATCGATGCATTTCTTCGCTGGAAAGCGTGCATGTAGATGAAGTTAAAAGGCTAGAATCAAATCCCTGTATAATGTATTATCTAGATTTTCTATACAAATTCAGTTTGGGTATCATTAACGTCTTACTCACTATAAAACATAAAAGTGGAAATTGATATTTGATAGTGGTAGAATACCTTAGATATGTACTATGATGTATTAGATGCATTTGAAAGCTCACGTTTCATATTGTATCATACGATTGTGACATTAAAGTAAATTTGTGTATACATAGCAACGGACTCTGATGGCGTCGATCTACATACGAGGTTTATTTGTGATTACGGAAATAGCAGAGTAATTACGATTGAATCAGGGGTTTAGTGTTTCACATACACATTAAGTCTACCCCCCCTTTTTTTTAAGATGTGGATGGTTTGAAGGGTAGGGGAGCCAGTATTTACTTGACTTATGTTATATGCATGTAATTATGTACTTAAATTTCGAGAATGTCTGTGTTCTTATAGGGGTAGCAGATGGTGTAGGAGGATGGAGAAATTATGGGATAGATCCATCTGCTTTTCCACGATCTTTAATGGAAACCTGCGAAAGAATGGTGAGAGAAGGCAGGTTTAATGCTCAGGCCCCAGCCACTGTGATCGCTGCAAGTTATTATGAACTCCAGCAGATGAAAACGCCACTTATAGGTATTGTATTCAAGATCATTTTCTTGATTGAGAGGTACTTGCCATTAAATACTGAGCTATTGAAATTAAGTTTTTATCAAAATAATTAACTGCATACTTATATAAAAATGATGACCTGATCCAAACCTAGTGTCAAAGTTTGGTACATTGTACTAAGCAAAGCAGCATAACCCATAGCCATTACATCTGAATGAGAAGAGTAACAACAGTGATCTGAACTCTCCAGGCACATATTTACATAGGTCATTTTCAGCTGGATTCCAGACTAGCACTAGCTATGTTGCTGTTAGAGATGTGTAACAGAGCATGTTGCACTGATGTGTATTCACAAATTCTGTAAGACTTGCTCCAAATCAATAAGGTGTTCTGTTTCATATTGCAGATTGAAACATGGCAGTGTTGCAATATACATTGCATAGACACACAAACCAATATGTACTGAATTTTGTTTGAATTGTGATGTAAATTTATTTGAAGATTTAGTCTCTGTTAGTAAAAAATGCACAAGAACATCAGTTGTTAAAATTTATGTACTACCATAAATACATGATTACTGGTTTGATGATAACTTGAAAATGCAAACCAGAACATGTAGTATTGCTAATGCTTTAAAAGTGTTTTCAAAGATCACCCTATAGGTCATTGTACTGAGATGAAAACTATATTATTCTATATTTAGACTTTAAACCCCATATTTAGAACTTTAATATTACTACCCTTTCAATATGAAAAATGATTGGAAAGCAACCAAATTAAATGAGTGATTTTGATAGGTTTGTACATGTGTTCTGATAAAGGTCTTTAAACTTAATTACATGCATACTCATAGTTGTACCTGTGTGTTCAAGCTGCATGTAACGAGTCACAGACTGTAGATTAAACTTGTGTACATGTTCTTGATGTAATGATTATGGTGCATATTTCCTAAGAGACCACCATCCTTGCTATCAAAATATATAATCAACCACATCTACCCAGTTTTGTTTTTTTTTTGAGTTACTTTGCTTGACAAACAACTATTTTAAAACACTTAAGGACCTTAGCCCATTACTCTAAATTTTTATTCAATGGCTCATTAAAACACCTCTTATGAAGTATGATTTCATCATTGAAAGAGTGATACAAGCTCTCAAATATTTTATAGGAATTTTTCGTGTTTTTTCTGGGAATGATAAAAAAAAGTGTTTTGTTTGCAAATAAGAGATTGTAGAGTCCAAATTTCATCTTGTTTAGTGCATGATTTTTATAAATATTTTTTTAATTTAAAAAAATAAAACATTTATCTGAGTTGTTTAGACATGTTTTCTTAGGTATTCATATTATGCATTAAATCACAGCAAAATTTGGATTCTAGAGATCTTATTTGCAGAGTACCTTTTTTATCATTCTGGAATAAATCACCAAAAAAAAATCATATAAAATACTTGAGAGTTTGTATCACTCTTTCAATGGTGAAATCATACTTCATAAGAGGTGTTTTAACGAGTTATTAAATAAAATTGTAGTGTAATGAGCTACCTTAACAAATGTTGTTAATATGATTTATAGTTATTTTACACATTGAAATTATTTAGTTGTTCACTTATCAGCTCAGCAAGGAAGCGTTCATTTGACCACTTAATTTTCAAAAAGCTGAAGAAGTCAACAAGAACTCAAGAGAACCTTTATTCTACTGTAGGAAGCAGTACAGCATGCATTGTGGCACTGCATAAAAAAGAAAGGCGGCTATACACTGCCAATTTAGGAGATAGCGGTTTCCTAATCATCAGAGATGATCAAGTCGTTCATCGCTCTCAGGAGCAGCAGCATTATTTCAATACTCCCTTCCAGCTTGCTGTAGCCCCACCCAGCCAGGTGGGACTTGTGTTGAGTGACAGGTGAGTGTGCCATATTTTTTGTCAATAAATCACGTATCTTTTTATACCTTATACTATTTATTTTTCAGTCCTGTTCATTCAATTCAAATAATACCTATGTGACAATTGGGAGTTTGATTTCCTACCAAATCCAAACTACACTGTATTAATTACTATTGCAAAATATTGGTTTTCTGTAGCCCTGAAATGGCAGAAAGTTCATCATTTGATGTTGAAGAAGGGGACTTAATCTTACTGGGAACAGATGGCTTATTTGACAATATGAATGAAGACATGATTTTAGATTGTTTAAGCAAAATGAAGGTACTATATAAAACAGTTTTTAGCTCACTTTTGTTGGCGGCTCATATGAGTTTTTCTGATTGAGTTTGGTCTGGTGTCTGTATGTTTGTACCTTTGTGTCTTGGGTTTATAGATTTTAACAGCAGGTGTCTGTGGCTTTTGAAGATTATTCTACAAACTGATGTGAGTAGTCTCTGACTACAATGATTTTAGCAACCGCCAACCTATGTTGACTATTAGCTGATCAGCATTTGTTTTTCAACAGTTGCACTTCTCTTATGCAAGCGATTAGAAAATTCAGTTTGTTCGATTTTTTGCTTCCCCTTGCGTAGGAAATTTATTTGGTAAAAGGTAGGATATATTTCAACCGGTCCAAAACAACATGTAGAAAAGGGCATTATATGTCTGTCTACATGTAATATATAAGGATGATTAATACATCGTCACAATATCTGAAAAAGGAAATATGTCACAAATGCACATTAGTAATATATTCCTTATATCCATCTTGTTAGATCAGTGGATGAAAACATTAGGCTGTCTCTTGGTAAATTATACCTTGGAGTCTTATAGGAGTTTTTATTTTTCTCTCAATGAATTTGATAATAGAATTGTGATTACTTTCTGAATATGATAATTTTAAATGTTTAGGTCACTCGAGTAATCTTGGTGACCTATTGCAATTGGTCAGTGTCCATTGCCATGCATTAACAATTGAACATTTTTAACTTCTTGATAACTATCATTCCGATTCTTTTCAAATTTGGTATGAAGCATCTCTGGTACAAGGAGGACATAAATTGTAAATTTCATGACTCCTGCTTCCCTGGGGCCTTGGGGGTCATGACCCCTATTGGTTTTCAAGTCCAAATTCAGTAGACATTCTAGCATACATGCTGCAGTTTTATCTGACCAGTAATTAAGAGAACCCTTTGCCTGTAAACTTCATAGGCAGGTTGGTCATGGCTAGATGACCCACTAATGCTTTTCAGACCAAAGGTCACAAGCCTTTTCTGCATGCATATTGCAATTGTTGCAGGACTCAAGAACCTTTCCCTAAATAGTCATGAAATATAGGCAAATTGATTACCACTAGTATATGACTGTTTTTAAAAACGAGAAGCTCCAGATTATGTTTTTGATATTTTGCATGAAGCAATGTATACTGATTGCTTCATGCAAAATAATTCAATTGATTTGATTAAAATATTTGATTCCTGGACCCAGCTTTTTGAATAGCACATTGGAACCAAAAACACAAAAGATTCAATCCTATTCATACCTTACTTAATTCTATTTAGGATCACCGAGATTCCGAGGTCAACGTTCAGTGCACAGCCCACCATATAGCCGAGGAGGCTTACCACCTCTCGTTTGATCAGGATTACCTGTCACCTTTTGCTCTGTCAGCACAACAAAGAGGAATTGATCTCAAGGGTATGTATGGCAAAAGTTTAATTGAAAGGATTTTTTTATTCAATATTTTGATAACATAATGCCTACCAAACTTGTCAATATTAGCAGATTTATTGCAATACTGTGTTCCAAATTGAAATGAGCACTATTACTTTTAAGTGTTATGTAAAATGTGACAATTTTGATTATATATAGGCAAAGAAAAATAGATCTAATGATTCTCAGGTTCCACCATCATTATGATATAGTCTTGTAAAAACCTTCTGCCATATAATTTTTTTTTACTTTTCACCTGAGATTCAAAATATTAATTTTTCCAAGCCTTATAAAATGAAATTATTTTATCAAAACTTTGACTTTATAGGTGGGAAACCAGATGACATTACAGTGTTATTAGCTCGTGTTTCTACTTGTTCGAGTGATCATGACATATGAATTTGAGTGGAAAAGTGAAGTAACAAACACTTTTGAAAGAAGAGAGAGGAAGAGGGGTGACAGCCTTTGACACATGTTTGATTGTGATATGTAAAAAGGATTTCATCATCATCATCATTCCTGTGGTCATCTCATCATCACTGCTGCCAGTATCCTGTACCCTGATGTTGAATGAGAAAAATGCAGCTCTGGATAAAGTTTGCATTTATGTAACATTCAGCTATAGCTGATAGAGAACCTGTACATTTTAGTACATGTATATACAAAATGTAAATTATGTACAAGACTTGCATCGCACAACTTGGACATCATATATTGCAATGCTAGCAGCAAGTGTTGTTTTATCTCTTATGGAAGACTTGTGGACCATATATTTCTTTTGAAAAGTCTTAATGTGATCATTGTAATTAATCTTTGGTAATTTGGGAAAAATCCCAATACTGATATTTTTCTGTTACTACATGTATTTGAATCGTGAATACCTGATGAAGTGATGTATAGCATAAATTTACAAAACCTTCATATGTGATGATTTTTTATGTGTAAAACATTATATACTATTACAATATCAACTCTGATTTGTATGCATTCTATAAATACTGTATACAGCTTGAAGTTTGCTCCTGGTTATTGGCAGGATTTCTTCTTTAAATCTGTATTCTTGTACTTTTATATTCATGATTTTAATCTCCATCTATTCTGTTATAGAATTATGGCAAAATTCACTGCAGATTTAATTTCATGGTTTTGGTCTTCAGTTAAAGTAGCGATCAAAACTAAACGAAAATAAGACAGTATTCAAGACTCTTTATTATACCTCAATATAAAAAAAATATATTAAAAAATGAAATGAAATTTGAAAATGTGTTAAAATTAAAAAGTAAATGTACATAAGAGAAAAAATATCACTAATACTTTACCAACAATCATGAATTCTATTATCATGAATGACTTGTTACTAAACAACACAGGAAGGGTAGTTTTATCTCCACCTTTGAAGGGTTCCAATAGAATAAAGCAGGAAATATTTGACTCCAATAATTTTAGAATGAGAATACCTGATAAAGATTTTAGCTGATAACACGGATCTTTTCTCAATAGCTAGAGTTTTGAAGCTTTCAACCATTGGCCTGAAGGAACCAGGATCAAATCCAGATACTCTGAATTTAAAAATGACTCCTTATACTAGAATATGGGTGGATAAAGTAATTTGTTATCTTTTGATTTATTTCATGAGAGTCTTGTAATGTGCCCGTGAGTGAAAATTTTTAGTTATTAAATTGACTTTTATCTGATGGGGGCTTATTGTTTTTGTCTATCTGTTGGTCAGTGAGTCACAGTTTGTGAGCACAGTTTCTCCAACATAATCAAGTGTAATTGTGAAATAAAATATGTTTTGATTTTCTCATGCTGGTGTCATTTTGATAAATTGGAATGCTTGTGAATGTGGTTTTTGCTGCATTTTGAATTCAACCTTGACAGAGATGTTCAGTACCAAATGTAATTGTACAAGATATCTGTATATTTGGGGGGGGGGGGGGATAAAACAATTTTGATCATTTTCTGCTTTATAACATGGATTTAATCATTTAGATATATGAGGATGTTTTTGAATGCAGTTTCATCTACATTGTAATTGTGTAAGACACCATGTTTTGTTGCGGGTTTTTTCAGTAATAAAAAAAAAAATAATTTTTTTATTTCCTGTAATAAATATTGGAGTATGTCAATATGATGTACCAGGATGTTGAGGGCAGGGGGTTAGAGAGAGAGAGAGATGGTATTGCATAAAATACATATATTAGTTATAAATATAGTTGATTTTTAATGAACATAATTCATTGAAAACTACTGTAGACTTTGCTTCCATATTTTTAATGATTTGATGTGCACCATTTGATATTGTACATGTATATTCTGTACGTTTTAAAGCATGTGGATTTTTTCATAGCAGAGGTAGTTCAAGTACATATATATATCCCATACTCTGGTAGTACATATCAACTATCAACCTCTTTGCATCAAAGAGTCTGAAAAATGAAGGCAAACTTTACATTTTTATTGAAGGGTATCACTGCCATGAAGAAGTATAGGGCTGGTGAGAAAAAGTCATGTAAATGTAAAGTGTTGCATCATGATTTATTATGGAACTGTTACACCATGATTTCAAAAATTGAAGTAGTATGACCGTATCTGGGTTATCATACAAAATATTGAAATTCTCTTAAAATTCAAAGTATATGTACTTAGGTAGTAATAATTCATTTTGATATGAAAAGCATTACAGGAAGTATTACAGCAAAACTTGGTTACAACAAAGACAGATACAAGGAATACTTACTTATTATGGAGTCCAACTTCACAGCAGAAGTGAACACCTGCTCATTATGAAATCTGTACACTGTAGTCAATTACCAATTCAAATTTCAGTGATGATCATTAACCAAGAACAGTTTTCTGTCCTTAAAGGATCATTCTGTATTTGTTTTGTTGTATGCATAATCATAATTATCCATTTGTTTCAGTCATAACTACTTTTTTTATCTTTGTGTATACATTGATTTGGTTTTGTATACATAATTTTGTCACAAAAGGTTTGCAAGTGTTGTGAAGGAATAAAATATATGTAGTCAAATAGGACTGATACATTCCTGTACATAGCGTTGTTGGTGTGCGTCTGTGAGTGAGACAACAGTGTGTATATTCAGAGCTCAGATGGTATTGTATATTATTGTTTGATTAATTAATAAAAGGGATTGGTCATCACGATTATGATATATTCACGAGACTTGTGCCATTGTAGTAAAATATTCGAATTTGAAGTGGACTGAATAATAAATTGTACTAGCAAATTTATTTTATGAACCTATTTTTAAATTTAGGTTTAAAAAAATTATCCTGTCAATCATCAGTGCTTTATGATTTTTGTAATCAGAAATTATCTTCATGGAAGAAGTTTTTAAAGGTTCTATTGATATGAAATATGTACTTTGAAGCTGAAGTGTTAATTTTACCAATTTCTAAATAGTGTCTTTCAATTTCTTACGTTGTATAGCCATTAAGAAGTCTTTCTTACATCTTATTTATTAAGGAAATCTAATGTAAAATTAACTGAACTAGTCATTATCTTTGTATTTGAGGGAATATATCAACAGTGCATCTGTCTCTCCAAGTATGGTCGGAATGTTATAAATAAATCCTGCGAATCTTTATGGATTTAAGTTATCTTTGCAATTGTAGATTTGATAAAGCACATTTGGTGGAATTCACTCAGGTGACAGTATTGGTCTGTGTCTGTTAACCATTGAATATAACTTCTTGATAACTAACTTTTCAATTCTTTTCAGATTTGGTTAGAAGTCTTCAGGTGTCTTTGGGACAAGACAGACATAAATTGTAAATTTCATGAGGTTCCGACTCTAGGGCAGGGCCAACTGTTTAGTGTAAAACATTAAATCAACATCTTTAATGTTATTGATACTATATTGAAACTAAATGGATGTTTTGAAGGAGCAGGTAGCCCATCAACAAAATTATAAACTTCATGATCCCAGGGGTAGGGGTGTAGGTACCAGGGGGGAGGGTGGCAAAATTATAGTGATTATTGTCTTTATCATATGAAAAACTACTTTAATTTTGCTGATGCTGTATAAAAACCAAATGCATATTTAGGAAAAGCAGAAAGGGATGTATGTCAATTATGACTCTAGGATGGGTCCAAAATAGTCACATAAAGACTATTATAGTGTTGATATAACATATTATATTAATATGTAAAGTCTTTTGCAATAAGGGCACTTTTAGTGGCATTTGTGTTTTAATAACATCTTGTTTTCTATTGCTGCTGAATATTAGAATTTAACATAGTTCCACCCTCCTGTGACGTCATAATATTTCACAAACTCAATGATTTAATAAGACTTATGCACGACAGGAACTTAAATTTTGTTGGAGTCTTTTTCAATAGTTATTTTGGTTCACCATAAATTATTTCAAAAGTCTTAAGTTTTATACGAATAATCAATTATTGAATTCAAGGGCAATAACTCTGTTTTTAATTAAATTATTGATCAGGTCCATTATGTGATAGATTTTCTTTATTTTTACAAACATTTTGTATATATTTTAAAGATTAATTGATAAAAACTTTATGAATACTGCAACATACTTATTTTATAATTTTTATTTGTTACCAAGATATGTTTTTTGAAGAATCAACAATCAAATATAAGACTGAACCTATAATTCTAGAAGAGTGGAATGACCTTAACTTAGATATGCAGAACAGGAAAATTATTACTGTACATACTCGCATAAGAGTTGACCCATGCACATATGTACATGTATACCTTCTTTTTTTGGAGAATTTTAAAATGTTTACCCTTTTTTTAGGTCACCTGAATAAACTCATGATTGCAATTGGTCTGGTGTCGTGCGTTAACAATTGAACATTTTTAACTTCTTGTCAACTAACATTCCAATTCTTTTCAAATTTGGTATGAAGCATGTTTGGGACAAAGGGACATAAATTGTAAATTTCAGAACTCCTGGGGCCTTGGAGGGTGGGGCAAAAATTTGCCAATTTTCAAAAATCTTCTTTACAACCGCATGTCTAAGGAAAACTAAATGCATAGTGATGTAGAGCAAGAAGGCCTCTACCCAATTTGTAAATTTCATGATACCCGGGGTAGGGGTTCTGACCCCAGGACGGGGCCAAACTTGGTATATAGTGTTTATGTGATTGTATCTTGCTTAATGTTCCAAGAAAGAATTTTTCACGCAATGTCATATAGAGACACCACCAAGACTGTTGAAGGGCTTCAAATTTAGGCCTTTGCCTGGCGCTTACGGCCATTGAGCAGTGAGGCTTCTTTAGTGTGACACGGGGCATCGGCCATTTTGAAGGTCATCTCCGAGGACCCATGATTTTCACACCTGATGCCGAGCGTTTGACGATGGAACTGTCACTACCTGTTTTAACGACTTAGGTCTGTCGCAACCGGGATTTGAACCCTGGCCTTCTGCATGCGGGGCGAATGTTCAAACCTTAGACTATTTAATTTTAACTGCTAACTTTTTATGATGACATAACAATTCATAAGTAAATATTAATGTATAGCGATATGAAACATTTATAGTATTTAACACAGTTAATGAATATACAGTCTTTAATTCACAACAGCATCTATATTTGAAATATCAAAGCCTTATCACTCTTGGTTCAAAAGATATAACCAAAGTTATGAACAGTAGGTCAAAGTTCAAGGCAAAGGTCATTAGGTCAAATCAAAGGTCTCTTCACATACATATAGGACCCAGGAATTTTTGAGAGGGGGGGGGGGTCTAGCACTTGATCTTTTATGTACTTTTCACTACCTTCACCCCTGCCCATTTATCCCTTTGCTGGTGTACATAATATCTTAGGGAGAGCGTGAGACTGTCTTTTCATTCATGAAAATTCATGCTTAGTTTATTTACAGTACTACTTGTTTCCCAAGTTCTTGTCATTCTAATTTCCATACTAAAGACCTTATTTCAGAACGAAAAAAGCTGATTTAAAGCCAATATAGGCCGGGGGTCTGGGGTAAATGGTGCAAAATCCTGCATTCTAAGCATTTCCTGGCACTTTTTTACTTTCAAAATGTCTACTCCTTAAACAAAACTTTCATGTTACATATACTTTTAAAGAATTCTTAAGTGATACTTGTATTTGACAAAAATATCGGCAATATAGATCAGTGGTCTTATTTATCCTAGAATTAAATGATATACCACAGTTGTTAAATTTTAGTGATGTAAGTATCCACCTTTCATATCATTTTGACTCGATGACTCATTAAAATTGAATTACTCTTAAACTTTTTGTCCGCAAAAAAAGGGGGGGGGGTCCTATCCCTATTGGTTTGAAAGTTTTTATACACTTGTCAAAGACTGTTTCATACTGATTGTTAGGCCATTCTTGGCACACTGATTTTGACTACAGATAAGTCTTTTTACCTGATCAAGATATAGGGTTCACGGTGAATGTGACCGGTCGAAAGGGGATGCTTACTTCTCCTAGGCACCTGATCCCACCTCTGGTATATCCAGGAGTCCGTGTTTGCCCAACTCTCTATTTTGTATTGCTTATAGGAGTTATGAGATTGATCATTGTTTGTTATCTTCATCTTTCATTATGATATGGCATCGTCCACCTGTCTGTCCAGTAGTGATGAAACGATTGTCACCGACAATCGATTATTGATCGTTTTTGGCTCTTTGATTCCGATTATATTTTTCATAATTGATTGTCGCCTGTACACTAATTAATATCTAATCCGAGACTCATCTGACTGTTAATCCTGCTTTTATATCGAGACATGTACGGGGGAGTCAGAGTGGACCCCACATTGAAAAAGTGGGAATTCAGTGACACCAGCTAGTGTGTATGCTACACATATCCATAAAAGTAAATAGAAATAACCCCCAAAATAATAAATATTTATTAACTACAAGCAAATACCGATTATATATCGATCATTGATCGAAATAGTTCTTCCGATTATGAAATTTTTCAACACTACTGTCCAGACCTTGTGGGCAGGATACAGACCGAACTGTAAGCTCCAGGATTTTACAACTTGGTACATTTTATCATCATGAGGAGAGGAAGATGCCTATTGTTTTTCAAGATCAAATGTCAAGGACGTAGTATCACTTAGTAGGAAAACCTTGTAGGCAAGATACAGACCAAACCATAAGCTCCAGGATATTACAACTTTATATAATATGATCATCATGAGAAGAAGATGCTTATTTTTCAAGGTCAAAAGTCAAAGTTGTAGTATCAATAAGTAAGAAAACCTTGTGGGCAGGTTTCAAACTGAACCGTAAGCTCCAGGATATTTCAACTTTGTACATTTGATCACCATGATGAGAGGAAGATTCCCATTTTTTTTAAAGGTCAATGTCACAGTATCAGTTGGAAAACCTTGTAGGCAGTATACAGACCGAACTGTTGGGGATGGGACTGTCAAACTTGGTACACATACACCTTATGCAAAGTGGAGGATGCCTACTGTTTCTCAAGGTCGTAGTAGCAGGATACAGACCAAACTGTTGGGGTTAGGACTATCAAACTTGGTACACATACATACCTTATGCCAAGTGTAACTAGTTCTAATTGTAACGGGGACCGTTACATATGTTCCCCAAACCTCCCCCAATTAAAAAATGATGTTTTTGAGAATCTATAGCAAAAAATCATTTTATTTTAGCCTTTAATTACATGTAGTACGTTCAATATGGTCATTTCAGTACCCAAAAATGAAAGAAAGCGTTGCACGCGCATACACGCGCACGCGTGTATGATTCCGAATTTTGGTTGATGTCGTTCAACAGGCATGTGTATCATATACCCACAGTGTGAATTTCATAACGTTTCCATCAAATGTAAGGAAGTTATAGCGATTTTAAAATCGTCCAATCAGAATTCAGCACACGTGCATGCACGTGCTGAGCAGTAATTCTAACCACAGTAATTTGTAAGGAGTACCAAGACACATCTAAACCATTAATATCAATAGAATTTGATGAAAAACAAAAACGTTATCGTCCTTTAAAAATTGAACATTTAAAAAACGTTGCACGCGCATGCGCGTTGGCATTTTTTTGTTACACCAATATATAGATACTCATATTGTCTACGTATGCTGTGAATATCATCTCATTCGCTTCATAAATAAGATAGTTACAAACGTTTTAGTATTATCCAATCAAAATGAAGCGCACGTGCATGCGCGTGCAAATTGGTAATTTTGACCATGCAAATCAGTTAAGGGTCTCAATATCTACCTATGATATGAATTTCAAGCCATTTCAATGAACAACAAAAAAGTTAGACTGATTCCAAAGTTAGTGTACAAATTTTGTAATGCGCGTGCACGCGCATGCGTTCGCGTGCTGACAAAATAACTATTATTTTTCATATGTACAAATGATATACTATCATCCTATTTAGGTTTTATATCGCTTCCTTTAATATTCTGATTTTCCATTTTTTGTACCAAAATTGCAATGCACGTGCGCGCGCGTGCATGCACGTGCATACAAAATGACTATCACTATGCACATCTACAAACGCTATACTATCATCCTGGAAAGTTTCATATCGATCCCTTCTGTAGTTTCTGAGAACACTACCGGACAAAAAAGTACCGGAGAAAAAGAATAATAATAATAATAATAACTAGTTCTAATTGTAACGGGGACCGTTACATATGTTCCCCAAACCTCCCCCAATTAAAAAGTAATCATCTTGTGAATCTATAGCAAAAATTCATTTTATTTTAGCCTTTAATTACATGTAGTACGTTCAATATGGTCATTTCAGTACCAAAAAATGAAAGAAAGCGTTGCACGTGCATACACGCGCATGCGTGTATGATTCCGAATTTTTGTTGATGTCGTTCAACAGGCATTTGTATCATATACCCACAGTATGAATTTCATAACGTTTCCACCAAATATAAGAAAGTTATAGCGATTTTAAAATCGTCCAATCAGAAATCAGCACACGTGCATGCACGTAATGAGCAGTAATTCTAACCACAGCAATTTGTAAGGAGTACCAAGATACATCTAAACCCCTAATATGAATAGAATTTGATGAAAAACAAAAACGTTATCGTCCTTTAAAAATTGAACATTTAAAAAACGTTGCATGCGCATGCGCGTGTGCGTTGGCATTTTTTGTTACACCAACATATAGATACACATATTGTCTACATATGCTGTGAATATCATCTCATTCGCTTCATAAATAAGATAGTTACAAACGTTTTAGCATTATCCAATCAAAATGAAGCGCACGTGCATGCGCGTGCAAATTGGTAATTTTGACTATGTAAATCAGTTAAGGGTCTCAATATCTACCTATGATATGAATTTCAAGCCATTTCAATGAACAACAAAAAAGTTAGACTGATTCCAAAGTTAGCGTACAAATTTTGTAATGCGCGTGCACGCGCATGCGTGCGCGTGCTGGCAAAATAACTATTATTTTTCATATGTACAAATGATATACTATCATCCTATTTAGGTTTTATATCGCTTCCTTCAATATTCTGATTTTCCATTTTTTGTACCAAAATTGCAATGCGCGTGCGCGCGCGTGCATGCACGTGCAAACAAAATGACTATCACTATGCACATCTACAAACGCTATACTATCATCCTGGAAAGTTTCATATCGATCCCTTTTGTAGTTTCTGAGAACACTACCGGACAAAAAAGTACCGGAGAAAAAGAATAATAATAATAATAATAATAATAATAATAAGAAACAGAGTAAAAACAATATGTTCCCAAACTTTGTTTGGGGAACATAACTAGTTCTAATTGTAACGGGGACCGTTACAGATGTTCCCCAAACCTCCCTCAATTAAAAAGTGATGTCCTTGTGAATCTATAGGAAAAAATCATTTTATTTTAGCCTTTAATTACATGTAGTACGTTCAATATGGTCATTTCAGTACCAAGAAATGAAAGAAAGCGTTGCACGTGCATACACGCGCACGCGTGTATGATTCCGAATTTTTGTTGATGTCGTTCAACAGGCATGTGTATCATATACCCACAGTATGAATTTCATAACGTTTCCACCAAGTATAAGGAAGTTATAGCGATTTTAAAATCGTCCAATCAGAAATCAGCACACGTGCATGCACGTGCTGAGCAGTAATTCTAACCACAGCAATTTGTAAGGAGTACCAAGATACATCTAAACCCCTAATATGAATAGAATTTGATGAAAAACAAAAACGTTATCGTCCTTTAAAAATTGAACATTTAAAAAACGTTGCACGCGCATGCGCGTGTGCGTTGGAATTTTTTGTTACACCAACATATAGATACACATATTGTCTACATATGCTGTGAATATCATCTCATTCGCTTCATAAATAAGATAGTTACAAACGTTTTAGCATTATCCAATCAAAATGAAGCGCACGTGCATGCGCGTGCAAATTGGTAATTTTGACCATGCAAATCAGTTAAGGGTCTCAATATCTACCTATGATATGAATTTCAAGCCATTTCAATGAACAACAAAAAAGTTAGACTGATTCCAAAGTTAGCGTACAAATTTTGTAATGCTCGTGCACGCGCATGCGTGCGCGTGCTGGCAAAATAACTATTATTTTTCATATGTACAAATGATATACTATCATCCTATTTAGGTTTTATATCGCTTCCTTCAATATTCTGATTTTCCATTTTTTGTACCAAAATTGCAATGCACGTGCGCGCGCGTGCATGCACGTGCAAACAAAATGACTATCACTATGCACATCTACAAACGCTATACTATCATCCTGGAAAGTTTCATATCGATCCCTTTTGTAGTTTCTGAGAACACTACCGGACAAAAAAGTACCGGAGAAAAAGAATAATAATAATAATAATAATAAGAAACAGAGTAAAAACAATATGTTCCCAAACTTTGTTTGGGGAACATAACTAGAAACTCATTACTAGTAATGAGTAGGTCTTCCGTTAGATCACTTCCGGTAAAGAGCTTTCTGTTCCTACGAAAACCATTTAAATATATCAGAAAATGTGCCTTAACAATGAATGAGAAATGTATTATCGAATTTTTTACTCATTTCTCGTAACTTCCGGTGATGACCGGAAGTACTTTTATGATGCGTTTTCCTATAAATGACAGCGACTCTTTACTGTCGATATTCCCTGAAAATTTCAAGTCTCTATCTGAAAGAGTTCTCAACAAAAAGAAGTAGACTAAAGAAAGAAAAAGTAGTAGGTTACTACCGACCGGAAGTCAATTTTGAAAAACAAAATGATCCAAACTCTAGAAGTTGATACTTTTATTATGACATGTGAAAATCATATGAAAGACTTCAAATATACGCGAGATTTATGGTGACAAAGAGATGAAAAGTAAAAATGTATTTTATCAAGAAACCGGAAGTAGCTGTTTTGACTACCAACGGAGTCAATATTCTTTTGACACTTTCAAAGAGACTTAATAAACTAGTATAGGTTTCAATTTACAAGAAAAAGTTTGAAATTTGCGATTCTTTCAATCACTTCCGGTGACGACAGGAAGTGACGGTCGACATGTTCAACCCTCTACTGCACGACTGCAAACGGAGATTTATAATTCCTGAATAATTGATGAACCTATATTTTACCTTTTCCAAGAAAAATGCTGGACAAAATTGCTTTTGAGAAACAGAAAATCGCCCATATTTTCCGACCGGAAGTGAATTTTGTAAAAACAAAAATAGTTATAGGAAGGTCCTTTCATAAGACATTATTCCTGAAAATTTCAAGAAAATCTATACACCATCTCTGAGAAATCACTCGAAGAAATCGGAAAATCGACATTTTTCAAATACTTCCGGTATAGACCGGAAGTGACGGACGAAAAAATTGAATGTATGTGTACAATGGACTAATGTTAGTTGATCAACTCTACAAGTTTCAAGCGTCTATCTATATTCATTATTGAGAAACTGAAAAAACAAGGTTTGAATATGTCCACCCCATATCTCACGACCGGAAGTGAATTTTACAAGAATATTTAAATTTACGCTAGACATTTATAATGTCTATAACATATGTAAAATTCAAATCATTAACTTGTTTTATGACCGAGATTTATGGCACTGAAAAATGAGAGAATGAATAGTTTTTTTTCATATAACCGGAAGTTGGAGATTCAACTTCCGGTGGGGTCAATGGTTTTTTAGAATTAGAACGAGACCTAATAAACCGATATAGGTTTCAATTTGAATGAAAAAAGTTTGAAATTTATGATTTATTAATCACTTCCGGTGACGACCGGAAGTGACGGCCGACATTCTTACCCCCCTACTGCACCCCTACAAAGTGAGATCTATTAACTCTGAAATTTTGGTGACTCTATCTTTTACCGTTTCTGAGAAAAACGATTGACAACGAAAACAGCTCATAAGCCGTATTTGCCGACCGGAAGTGAGTTTTACAAAAATATTTGACGTTACTCTAGACATTTATAGTGACTATAATATATGTAAAACTCAACTCATTAACTAGTTTCATGACCGAGATTTATGGCACTGAAAAATGAGAGAATGAATAGTCTTTCTTTGATATAACCGGAAGTTGGAGATTCAACTTCCGGTGGGGTCAACATTTTTTGAGAATTAGAACGAGATATAGTAAACCAAAGTAGGTTTCAATTTGAAAGAAAAAAGTTTGAAATTGATGATTTATTTGATCACTTCCGGTGACGACCGGAAGTGACGGCGACAAAAAATATTACGTGCATGCACCATAGAGAAAATAGATCTATCATCCCTGAAAGTTTCATTCGATTATCTTTAGTGGTTTTCAAGTTTACCCCCGGACAAAGTTTCTTTCAAAAACCGGAAAATCGGACGTATCTGACGAACGGAAGTGAATTTTGAAAAAATGAAAAAAATGCCTCGAGGTACCATCGTTCCCTATAACCTGTGAAAGTTTCAGGAAAATCCATCCAACGGTCTCGGAGACGAAAGGGAAAAAAAAAAAAAAAAAAAAAATAATAATAACTAGATTCGATCTCGTTGCGAGCAACGAGTGGGTCTTCCGTCCAAATTTAGATGTGATTAGATAAGAATTTGACTGACATTTTCGTTCATAAATAATGATACAAATATATTGTCTAGCCGTACAATTTAGCTTCGGTAATCCTTTACAAATATTGATAATTTAAATGTTATAAATTAAAGACTCTCTCTCCCTCTCGGCAAATAATTAAAAGGATCAGCATTTTTTGGAGAAAAAAGTTAATAATGTTATTTACTGCGATACAGATTCGACTGATCAGGCGAGTCATGCGGCCCGGAGGCCTATTTTTTTTTTTTTTTAGATCATTCTAGATATATCTCGCAAAACTGAACAAATTTTGTTCTACATGTCCTATGGAAATTTTCTTGAGAAAAAAGTTATTGATTGCGACATTTATCAGACTGTTAAAGCGAGTCATAAGGCCCGTGGGCCTTTTTCTTGATATCGTTTGAAAGATCTTGCAAACCTGAACAACTTTTGGTTTGGTCTACATGTTTTATCAAAAGTTTCTCCAGAAAAAAGATATTGATTGTGACACTAATCAAACTGTTCAGGCGAGCCATGAGGCCCGTTGGCCTTTTTCATGATGTTGTTTGAAACATCTTGCAAAACAACTTTTGCTCTAGATGTCTCATTAAAAGTTTCTTGACAAAAATGTTATAGATTGCAACAATAACCCAACTGTTCAGGTGAGCCATGAGACCCGCAGGCCTTATTCTTAACATAGTTAGTTAACGCTTGCGAATCTGAATAACTTTTGTTCTACATGTTTTATCAAACGTTTCTCGAGAAAAAAGTTATTAATGTTATTAATTGTGATACAAATTCGACTGTTCAGGCGAGCCATGACGCCCGCAGGCCTATTTTTTTTTATATCATTAGATATATCTTGCAAAACTGAACAACTTTTATTCTACATGTTTTATCAAAGTTTCGTGAGGAAAAAGTTAATCATTGTAACAGAAATTCAATGGTTCAGGCGAGCCATGAGGCCAATTGGCCCATTTCCCTATACGACACGAAAGATCTCATTAAACTGTACAACTTTTGTTATATATGTCTAAACAAAATGTTCACGAGTATAAAGTTATGCGACATTTGTCACTGTTAAGGCGAGTCATAAGGCCCGTGGGCCTTTTTCTTGATATCGTTTGAAAGATCTTGCAAAACTGAACAACTTTTGTTCTACATGTCTTATCAAAAGATTATCGAGAAAAAAGTTAGTAATTGTGACACTGATCAAACTGTTCAGGCAAGCCATGAGGCCCGTTCGCCTTTTTCATGATGTTGTTCGAAAGATCTTGCAAAACTGAACAACTTTTGTTCTAGATGTCTTATTAAAAGTTTCTTGACAAAAATGTTATAGCTTGCAACAATAATCCAACTGTTCAGGTGAGCCATGAAACCCGCAGGCCTATTTCTTAAGATAATTAGTTAACGCTTGCGAAACTGAACAACTTTTGTTCTACATCTCTTGTCAAGCGTTTCTCGAGAAAAAAGTTATCAATGTTATTAATTGCGATACAAATTCGACTGTTCGGGCGAGCCATGACGCCCGGAAGCCTTTTTAAAGATATCTTTAAATAGATCTTGCAAAACTGAACAACTTTTATTCTACATGTCTTAAGTTAATTATTGTAACAGAAATCCAATGGTTCAGGCGAGCCATGAGGCCCATGGGCCTATTTCTTGATATGACACGAAAGATCTCAATAAACTGTACAACTTTTGTTATATATATCTAAACAAAATATTTACGAGTAAAAAGTTCTGATTTAAAACGTGGAAAAAAATTGGACACTTTTTAAAACTCCATTTTCGACCCCTACCGAGCTTCCATACTAGGCACTTCCGGAAATTTTAAAAACCCAGGTGCACAACTACAACATGTCGTCTAACATCACTGAAAATTTCAGCACTCTAGCTTTTATCGTTTTTGAGTTTTTGTCTGGACAAAATGGTCATCTGAAAATCGATAAAAGGGGATAACTTCCAACCGGAAGTGATTTTTCAAAAATTGAAACGGCGGTACAAACTTCAAATGGCAACGCATCAATCCTGAAAATTTGAAGCAAATCGATCAAGCCATCTCCGAGAAATCTTCTGCACAAAAATCGGTAAGGAGAACGAGTAGGTCTTCCGTCCGATTTGTTGATGCACTCGGAGTTAAAAAAAAAAAAAGAAAAGACAAATGAGTCCCAATTTAGTTTCCGACTTTAAGACACTTTAGATATAATCAATTTTTCATATCATAAGCTTCTGAAGCAAAGTTGCGGTGAAATTCGTTTGAAATTCGACTCTCCAGGCGAGCCATAAGGCCCGCGGGCCTATTTCTTGATGTCATTTGTTAGCCCTCTATAGACTCAACAACTTTAGTTCTATATGTCTTTACAAAATATTTACCTGTAAAAAGTTATTGAGATCGACCGATATCGACAAAAAATCGACTCTACAGGCGAGCCATTAAGACCATAGGCCTATTTCTTGATATCAATCGATAGATCTCGATAAACTGAACAAGTTTTGTTCAATATGTCCTTACAAAATATTTACCAGTTACAAGTTTTTGAAATCGACTGATATCGACAAAAATCGACTCTACAGGCGAGCCATGAGGCCCACAGACCCATTTTTTGATATTGATCGATAGGTTATGACACATTGAACAACTTTTGTTCAATAATGCTTTTCAAAAAATATGTCGTTTTAAAGATATGAGGCGTCAAATATTTACGATTTTGGCCCTTAAAATCTCTAATTACGTAACATATGACCTACTTTTTGATTTGATAAGATCAAGCTCGTTGAGATGAACATTTCCGCTTCTACAACTTATTATAAAATATTAATAGTTTCTGAGATATTCTCAAAAACATTTGGACCCTTCTGAACCCCTAATTTAAAGGGCCAGCCCGTTTTGCTTGATATCGTAAGAAAGGCCTTGTCATTTTAAAATTTTTTTGCTCAACAAGTATTTAGAAATTCTTTACCGTTCTCGAGTTATCTCTACAAGAAATATTTAGGGGCCAAACTGTAGCTCCCTAACGGGGCCACATAGGGAAAAAACGAAATGTACATATTGTTTAGATTATCATTCTGAACAACTTTTGTTCAATAATGCTTTTCAAAATATTTGTCGTTTTCAAGATATGAGGCGTCAATTATTTATGATTTTGGCCCTTAAAATCCCTTATTACGTAACATATGACCTACTTTTTGATTTGATAAGATCAAGCTCGTTGAGATGAACATTTCCGCTTCTACAACTTATTATAAAATATTAATAGTTTCTGAGATATTCTCAAAAACATTTGGACCCTTCTGAACCCCTAATTTAAAGGGCCAGCCCGTTTTGCTTGATATCGTAAGAAAGGCCTTGTCATTTTAAACATTATTTGCTCAACAAGTATTTAGAAATTCTTTACCGTTCTCGAGTTATCTCTACAAGAAATATTTAGGGGCCAAACTGTAGCTCCCTAACGGGGCCACATAGGGAAATAACGAAATGTACATATTGTTTAGATTATCATTCTGAACAACTTTTGTTCAATAATGCTTTTCAAAATATTTGTCGTTTTCAAGATATGAGGCGTCAATTATTTATGATTTTGGCCCTTAAAATCCCTTATTACGTAACATATGACCTACTTTTTGATTTGATAAGAACAAGCTCGTTGAGATGAACATTTCCGCTTCAATGACTTATTATAAAATATTAATAGTTTCTGAGATATTCTCAAAAACATTTGGACCCTTCTGAACCCCTAATTTAAAGGGCCAGCCCGTTTTGCTTGATATCGTAAGAAAGGCCTTGTCATTTTAAACATTTTTTGCTCAACAAGTATTTAGAAATTCTTTACCGTTCTCGAGTTATCTCTACAAGAAATATTTAGGGGCCAAACTGTAGCTCCCTAACGGGGCCACATAGGGTAAAAACGAAATGTACATATTGTTTAGATTATCATTCTGAACAACTTTTGTTCAATAATGCTTTTCAAAATATTTGTCGTTTTCAAGATATGAGGCGTCAATTATTTATGATTTTGGCTCTTAAAATCCCTTATTACGTAACATATGACCTACTTTTTGATTTGATAAGAACAAGCTCGTTTAGATGAACATTTCCGCTTCAATGACTTATTACAAAATATTAATAGTTTCTGAGATATTCTCATAAACCTTTGGACCCTTCTGGGCCCCTAATTTAAAGAGTCAGCCCCTTTTGTTTGATATCGTAAGAAAGGTCATGACATTTCAAACATTTTTTGTTCAACAAGTATTTAGAAATTCTTTACCGTTCTCGAGTTATTTCTAGAAGTAATTTTTAGGGGCCAAACTGTAGCTCCCTAACGGGGCCACATAGGGTAAAAACGAAATATGCATATTGTTCAGATCATCATTCTGAACAACTTTTGTTCTTTATTGCTTTTCAAAATATTTGTCGTTTTCGAGATACAAGGGGTAAAAAATTTATGGTTTTGGCCCTTAAAATCCCTTATTACGTAACATATGACCTAAATTTTTATATGAATAGATTTGGATTGTTGAGATGAACATTTTTTGTTCTTTGACTTATACCAAAATATTAACGATTTTTGAGATATTTGATCTAGACTTTGAGCCCTTCTAGATCCCTAATTTAAGGGGCTAGCCCCTAAATCTTGATATTTTCGAAAAGATCTCGTAAATGTGCACAACTTTTGTTCTACATGTCTTAACAAAATATTTGCAAGAAAAAAGATATTGGAGATCAAAGGTCAAAAATCGCCGAAATCGGCGAAAAATTTTGGCATCCATTTTTTCAGGTCCAGGCGAGCTTTTAGGCAAATCGCCTCCGGTAAAATCGAATCCCCCACAAATCTTCTAAAATGTTTACTCTATCTTGTGTAGAATTTTAAAGACTCTAGCTTCAAAACTAACGGAGGAGATGCGTGGACAACAAGGCCCTTCAAAAAGTCACTAAAAGAGAGATAACTCCTGACCGGAAGTGATGTCAAGCACGAAATTTTGCAAGCAAAGTTTCGTCACCAAAAGACATCTTTCCTGAAAATTTCGTGAAAATCGAACCAGAAATGGCTGAGAAAAACGCGTGTACTACCAAGGAAAATAATAATAATAATAATGAAGAAGAAGAACGCGAACAATAATAGTAAGGTCTTCCGAAGGAGACGGAAGACCTTAATAATAATAATAAACAGTAGAATCACTAGAAGGTCTTCCGTTGGAGACGGAAGACCTTAATAACTAGTACTTATTGTAACGGGGACCGTTACAGATGTTCCCCAAACATTCCCCCATTTAGTAAGTGGTGACATTTATTTCAGTACAAGTTGTTTTGACTATTGCAAACTGTGTAGCATGTGAATATATAACTATCTTATAACGTTCAGTCCATTTCATACTAGTTCAAATCAGTTATAAAGATCTGAGAGTTTTGTGCACGTGCATGTACGTGCATGCACGTGCATATAAATAATTCGACCATCTCGTAACATTACAAGTCTTACTATATGAGTACAAGAGAAGTTTCACAACTGTTCAATGAAAAACGAGAAATTAACGGCAACTCAAAACTACAAAGACCGAAATCAATGCACGTGCATACACGTGCGCGTGAGTACCACACAACAATTTTGTTGATGCTATTCAATAGACATCTGAACAATATACTTACCATATGAATTTGGTATCGATCGCTTGACTCATAAGAAAGTTATTGGGATTTCAAAATCGTCCAATCAGAATTAAGCACACATGCATGCACGTGCAGGGAAGAGATTTCGAGACTATTAATAAATTGAGAGGCCCAAAACATACCTACAACCTAATTTCCAAACCTATTCATTGCAATCTCAAAATGTTATAGACCAATACTTAAATTTAGACGTCAAAAATTACATTGCACGCGCATTCACGCGCACGCGATTTTGATAATGGAAAATTTGTTGACACCATTTCATAGACATTCATATCATAGATCCTCAGGGTAAATTTGAATTCATTTCAGTTTTTAATTCAATAGTTATGACCATTTTAGTACCCGAAAAATGAAAGAAAAGCTATGCACGTGCATACACGGGCACGTGAGTATGACTCAGCATCAATGTTGATGTCATTCAATAGACATTTGATAGATATACTTACAGTATAAATTTCATATTGTTTCCATCATTTATAAGAAAGTTATGGCGATTTGAAAATCGTCCAATCAGAATTTAGCACACGTGCATGCACGTGCCGGATGGTAATTATGACTATACACTTTTGTTAAGAATATCAAGATACATATACAATACAAGTTTGAAAAGATTTTGACAAAAAACAAAAAAGTTAGGGTCATTGAAAGAATTGAACCTTCAAAAGACAATGCACGTGCGTGCGCATGCGCGTTTGCAATTTTTATTACATCGATCTGTAGATATTTGACATGTCTACCGATCCTGTAAATCTTATTAAATTTCCTTGATTGGCATGAATGTTATAAACGGTTTTGTATTATCCAATCAAATTGAAGCACACGTGCATGCGCATGCAGAATTGAAATTTTGACGATGCCAAACAGTTAAGGGTCCCATGTTATACCTACCATATAAATAGGAAACGATTTCATTGAAAAATAAAAAAGTTAGACTGATTCCAAAGTTTGTAAACAAAAAATCCAATGCACGTGCATGCACATGCATGCATTTTCAGACAAAATGACATTCGTTCCGCACATCTACATATGCTATACTATCATCCTAAAAAGGTTTCATATTGATCCCTTGAGTAGTTTCTGAGAACACTCGTGGACAAAAAAGTCCCAAGAAGAAAGAAAGAATAATAATAATAATAACTAGTACTTATTGTAACGGGGACCGTTACACATGTTCCCCAAACATTCCCCCATTTAGCAAGCGGTGCCATTTATTTCAGTACAAGTGGTTTTGACCATTGCAAACTGTGTAGCATGTGAATATATAACTATTTCATAACGTACAGTCCATTTCATGCTAGTACATATCAGTTATAAAGATCTGAGAATTTTGTGCACGTGCACGTACGTGCATGCACGTGCTGATAAGTAATTTAACCATCTCGATACATTAGAAGTCTTACCATATGAGTACAAGAGAAGTTTCACAACAGTTCAATGAAAATCGAGAAATTAACAACAACTCAAAACTACAAAGACCGAGATCAATGCACGTGCATACACGTGCGCGTGAGTACCACAAAACAATTTTGTAGATGCTATTCAATAGACATTTGAACAATATACTTACTATAGGAATTTGGTATCGATCGCTTCACTCTTAAGAAAGTTATTGGGATTTCAAAATCGTCCAATCAGAATTAAGCGCACGTGCATGCGCGTGCAGGGAAGTGATTTTGAGACTATTAATAAATTGACAGGCCCAAAACATACCTGCAACCTAATTTTCAAACCTATTCATTGCAATCTCAAAATGTTATAAACCAATACTCAAATTTAGACGTCAAAAATTACAATGCACGCGCATTCACGCGAACGCGATTTTGATAATGGAAAATTTGTTGACACCATTTCACAGACATTCATATCATAGATCCTCAGGGTAAATTTGAATTCATTTCAGTTTTTAATTCAATAGTTATGACCATTTTAGTACCCCAAAAATGAAAGAAAAGCTACGCACGTGCATACACGGGCACGTGAGTATGACTGAGCATCAATGTTGATGTCATTCAATAGACATTTGATAGATATACTTACAGTATAAATTTCATATTGTTTCCATCATTTATAAGAAAGTTATGGCGATTTGAAAATCGTCCAATCACAATTCAGCACACGTGCATGCACGTGCCGGATGGTAATTATGACTATACACTTTTGTTAAGAATATCAAGATACATATACAATACAAGTTTGAAAAGATTTTGACAAAAAACAAAAAAGTTAGGGTCATTGAAAGAATTGAACCTTCAAAAGACAATACACGTGCGTGCGCATGCGCGTTTGCAATTTTTATTACATCGATCTGTAGATATTTGACATGTCTACCTATCCTGTAAATATCATTAAATTTCCTTGATTGGCATGAATGTTATAAACGGTTTTGTATTATCCAATCAAATTGAAGCACACGTGCATGCGCGTGCAGAATTGAAATTTTGACGATGCCAAACAGTTAAGGGTCACATGTTATACCTACCATATAAATAGGAAACGATTTCATTGAAAAATAAAAAAGTTAGACTGATTCCAAAGTTTGTAAACAAAACAGCCAATGCACGTGCATGCACATGCACGCATTTTCAGACAAAATGACATTCGTTCCGCACATCTACATATGCTATACTATCATCCTAAAAAGGTTTCATATTGATCCCTTGAGTAGTTTCTGAGAACACTCGTGGACAAAAAAGTCCCAAGAAGAAAGAAAGAATAATAATAATAATAATAATAAGAAACAGAGTAAAACCAATATGTTCCCAAACTTCGTTTGGGGAACATAATAACTAGACACTCATTACTAGTAATGAGTAGGTCTTCCGTTAGACCACTTCCGGTCAAGAGCTTTCTATTCCTACGAAAACCATTTAAATGTATCAGAAAATGTGCCTTAACAATGAATGAGAAATGTATTATCGAATTTTTTACTCCTTTCTCATAACTTCCGGTGACGACCGGAAGTACTATTCAGATGTGTTTTCCTATAAATGACATCGATTCTTTACTGTCTATATTCCCTGAAAATTTCACGTCTCTATCTGAAAGAGTTCTCAACAAAAACAAGTAGACTAAAGAAAGAAAAAGTAGCAGGTTACTACCGACCGGAAGTAAATTTTGAAAAACAAAATTATCAAAATTCTAGAAGTTGATACTTTTATTAAGACATGTGAAAATCATATGAAAGACTTCAAATATAAGCGAGATTTATGGGGACAAAGAGACGAAATGTAAAAAGATATTTTATCAAGAAACCGGAAGTAGTCGTTTTGACCACCGACAGACTCAATATTATTTTGACACTTTGAAAGAGAGTTGATAAACTACTATAGGTTTCAATTTAAAAGAAAAAGTTTGAAATTTGCGATTCTTTCCATCACTTCCGGTGACGACAGGAAGTGACGGTCGACATGTTCAACCCCCTACTGCACGCTTACAAACGGAGATTGATCATTCCTGAATATATGATGAACCTATATTTTACCTTTTCCAAGAAATGTGCTGGACAAAATTGCTTTTGAGAAACAGAAAATCGGCCCTATTTTCCGACCGGAAGTGAATTTTGTAAAACAAAAATACCTATAGCAAGGTCATTTCATAAGACATTATTCCTGAAAATTTCAAGAAAATATATCCAGCCATCTCTGAGAAATCACTAGAAGGAATTGGAAAATCGACATTTTTTCAAATACTTCCGGTATAGACTGGAAGTGACGGACGAAAAAATTGAATGCATGTGTACAATGGACTAATGCTAGTTGATCAACTCTACAAGTTTCAAACGTCTATCTATATTCATTATTGAGAAACTGAAAAAACAAGGTTTGAATATGTCCACCCCATATCTCACGACCGGAAGTGAATTTTACAAAAATATTTAAATATAATCTAGACAATTATATTGTCTCTAACATACGTAAAATTCAAATCATTAACTTGTTTTATGACCGAGATTTATGGCACTGAAAAATGAGAGAATGAATAATCTTTCTTTGATATAACCGGAAGTTGGAGTTTCAACTTCCGGTGGGGTCAACATTTTTTGAAAATTACAAGACCTAGTAAACCTATATACGTTTCAATTTGAAAGAAAAAAGTTTTAAATTTATGATTCATCAATCACTTCTGGTGACGACCGGAAGTGACGGCCAACATTCTTAACCCCCTACTGCACGCGTACAAAGTGAGATCTAACAACTCTGAAAATTTGGTGACTCTATCTTTTACCATTTCTGAGAAAAACGCTGGACAACGAAAACAGCTAATAAGCCGTATTTGCCGACCGGAAGTAAATTTTAAAAAATATTTGACGTTACTCTAGACATTTATAGTGACTATAATATATGTAAAACTCAACTCATTAACTAGTTTCATGACCGAGATTTATGGCACTGAAAAATGAGATAATGAATAGTCTTTATTTGATATAACCGGAAGTTGAAGATTCAACTTCCGGTGGGGTCAACATTTTTTGAGAATTAAAACGAGATATAGTAAACCGAAATAGGTTTCAATTTGAAAGAAGAAAGTTTGAAATTCATGATTCCTTTAATCACTTCCGGTGACGACCGGAAGTGACGGCCGACATTCTTAACCCCCTACTGCACGCCTACGAAGTGAGATCTATTAACTCTGAAAATTTGGTGACTCTATCTTTTACCGTTTCTGAGAAAAACGCTGGACAAGATATCTTGTAAAAAGACGAAAATTGGACATATCTTGCGACCGGAAGTGAATTTTGAAAAAATGAAAAAAATGCCTCGAGGTACCATCGTTGTCTATAACCTGTGAAAGTTTCAGGAAAATCCATCCAACGGTCTCGGAGACGAAAGGGGAAGAAAAAAAAAATAATAATAATAAACAGTAGAATCACTAGAAGGTCTTCCGTTGGAAACGGAAGACCTTAATAAACAGTAGAATCACTAGAAGGTCTTCCGTTGAAAACGGAAGACCTTAATAATAATAAGAAACAGAGTAAAACCAATATGTTCCCAAACTTCGTTTGGGGAACATAACTAGTACTTATTGTAACGGGGACCGTTACAGATGTTCCCCAAACATTCCCCCATTTAGGAAGTGGTGCCATTTATTTCAGTACAAGTGGTTTTGACCATTGCAAACTGTGTAGCATGTGAATATATAACTATCTTATAACGTTCAGTCCATTTCATGCTAATACAAATCAGTTATAAAGATCTAGGAATTTTCTGCACGTGCACGTACGTGCATGCACGTGCTGATAAGTAATTCGACCATCTCGATACATTAGAAGTCTTACCATATGAGTGCAAGAGAAGTTTCACAACAGTTCAATGAAAAACGAGAAATTAACGGCAACTCAAAACTACAAAGACCGAAATCAATGCACGTGCATACACGTGCGCGTGAGTACGACACAGCAATTTTGTTGATGCTAATTAATAGACATTTGAACAATATACTTACTATATGAATTTGGTATGGATTGCTTCACTCATAAGAAAGTTATTGGGATTTCAAAATCGTCCAATCAGAATTAAGCGCACGTGCATGCGCATGCAGGGAAGTGATTTTGAGACTATTAATAAATTGAGAGGCCTAAAACATACCTGCAACCTAATTTTCAAACCTATTCATTGCAATCTCAAAATGTTATACACCAATACTTAAATTTAGACGTAAAAAATTACATTGCACGCGCATTCACGCGCACACGATTTTGATAATGGAAAATTTGTTGACACCATTTCATAGACATTCATATCATAGATCCTCAGGGTAAATTTGAATTCATTTCAGTTTTTAATTCAATAGTTATGACCATTTTAGTACCCGAAAAATGAAAGAAAAGATATGCACGCCCATATGGAAAAATAATACATAAAAGTATATTTTTAATATATTATTAATACAGTCATTTTTGTACTTTTTTGAAATAATATAAAAAAAATATATTATTTTTGTATCACAAAAAAATTGGGTAACTCATTTTTATATTAAATTCTGACTTTGATTTTTTAAAGGGTATTATTTTTGTATCATTTTGGACTTAGATTATTTTCAATATATTATTTTTGTATTTTTAGGGACTTAGTTTTTTTTCAAGCATATTATTTTTGTATCAAAATTAAACTTAGTCATTTTCACTGTATTAAAATTGTATTTTTTTAAAAACTTAGCCATTTTTAATCTAAATCTTTTAATTTATATGTATTAATTTTGTATTATAATTGGACTTAAAAAATTTCAGTGATTTTTCACTGTATTATAATTGTATTTTTTTTAACTTAGTCATTTTTAATCCCAATCTTTGATTTTATATGTATTAATTTTGTATTATAATTGGACTTAAAAAAATTTCCCAGTGATTTTCATTGTATAAAAATTGACTAATTTTTAAATTGAAATATAAAACTTATAACTTGTGGAAAACATGATGCAAGATTTAGCTTCTCAACTTCACAGTAAAGATTTCAAACTTTTAAGTTTAGACAACTTTATCAGTTACATGCATAATGAAATAATAAGGAAGTATACTTCTAAATAACACTGGAGACATTATTTATTGCATGATATTTCCAGGACAGTCTGTAAAATACAGTATAGTTTCTTTTGACTTCATCTAGGTTTCCCATTCTAATAATTGTCATGCAGTCTAATTCTACTGATAACTCTTAAATAAGCTTTTCAATAAGATACAATGTACCATTGTACCTTATTAATACTATCTTCTCATCAAAATAACACAATAAAAATTGTAATCTCTGAACTCAACAAATTATTTCTCCACTTTGTTTGGGTTTACTGCAAGTGACAGTTGCTATTGCACACACAGAAAAATAAATAAAGTCCTACACATAAATGGCTATCAACTGTCCAGAGCTTGGTCTCAAAGAAATAATGTCACTGAAAAATATGTTGTGCAGAATATGAGCATTTACACATGTACTTCACATTATATCCATTACTTCACTAAAGCATAGAATGATGGACCACAACAGTTCTCATTACACTATGATGAATGAACAATGTTTCAAGTTTCACAAAGCACATCTCGTCTAAAATCATGTCCACTAAAATGAACCACACTACTGTCTCGCCTGAAAGTGGCTCTGCACTCCACAAATTTTAAGGACATTTGGTTGATGAGCATAGTTCGTTTGAAAAACCATCACTGAATCCACAATAGGCAGAATATGGTAAGCACCTATTACAGATACTTTATCATTTTACACTAGTACTGTCTTGTTGACTGATGTTTCTTCTCCATCTGACATTCCCTTGAAAAATTCTTGCTCGCAACTTCCATAATTTAAAGTTTGTGTCATCTTCTGGAGGAATTGATTGGCATAAGACATGTCAGATACCTGAAAATGAAACACAAGAAATCAACTGAAATTGAACATCTTCTCTGCAATTTTAATTTTCAAAAAAAAAAATTTCATTTTCAAAAATAAATGAGGGCATGAACTTTACTTGTTACTGTTTTATACCAGCATGCTTTACGAAGCGTGTTAGCACTTCAACAAAAGTATGCTGATGTGCAGCATTGTTGTTCATACAATTCATTCTAAAGATGTCTGACACTTTGATCTACAGGTTCACAGAGTTAATTTTGTTTTTTTTAAATTCAACCGCAGGGGCATATATATATATATCTTCAATGTCCTCTAATGAAAGAATTTTTTTTTTAAAACTGTAACACAGGCACCTGAAATTTTATCCTTAAGTTACAAATAATGCCATAGATTGAAAAAACATATATCACACCCCTCCCTATAAATGAATACATGCAACTTACTGTTAAAATTTTAGGTGTCTGTGATTGTAACATGCTTATTATTTTTTGTGGACATACTCTATCAACAGTTACTTGGGTTTATTAAAGGTCATAAATTGAATATTTCATGTTAAAGAATTGAATTACGTTTACCGTCATTACTTTCTGCAATGCTGCATCCTGGTATTATTCAATCAACATCATTGTCGTCTTCAAAGTCAGTCTGCTTCCTCAAACTTCAAAGTTAGATAGGCTATGCTATATCTCCCGGATTTTTAGGATTATCTGACAAGGAATAGTCGGCAGTTGGGAAAACCTATGATAGAATTGGTAACATGAAAACAAACACAACTAAAATTTATGAACTTAAACAACGATATATTATTTCACATTGATCATCATCGGGCAACTATCAGGTGCGATTTTACCACAAGTCACTTTGAAAAATAAATATCTATTTCTCAAATACGCAATTATAGGATTTATCAAATAATAATATTAAAGAAAACGAATAAGAAAAATGCATACCGATTGTGAAAACAACGTGCAAGTTCATCGGCACGGGCGCGCCATTACCACTCGACCTCGTGGCTTTTCAAGTTTGGTAGGACTGCTTCTTCCAGTGTTATACACGTCGCATACCCCATAAGAATACTCTAGGAGCCTTTAACAAGTTGTCCACAAAATAGATTGTATACTCTCCACGTGTTTCTCCCATTGTTTTGCTTTCCTTTCCTCACAATGTTCACAGATCGACGATTTCAAAATATGGAAGCGGAAGTGACTGTAGATAGAGTTCGGGTGACTCCGTAATCAATTTTAAATTATTACAATCTTAGTATTTGTTTTAAAAAAACAGCTATGAATTATGAATTAGTTTCTAATAGCAGAAAA